>NC_069113.1:13610000-13892500 GCF_025612915.1 Magallana angulata
TTATGTTTTGTCAAATGCATTGGGTGTCATTGGTTAAATGAGGAGTGTTTGTTGTCGCTGTTATTTTGATTTTATAGAAAAAAGTTTTAAAACAAGACTATGCATTCTGGACACATATACAATGCTCATTTCATAACGCTTGTTTCAAATTTCAATGCACTGTTGAATTGTTCTACTAGACTACTAGACAGACATATTTTTGTGATAGCTTATACAAAATGTAGTCGCTCTCTGACACTTTACGGATAATAAAGGCACATGAGAGAGAGAGAGAGAGAGAGAGAGAGATTGCCAGTCTTTATTTCTCAATATACATAATGAAGGATCAAAAGAGCTTGGCTTTCAGTACTTCAATACTTTGATTTTAAATAGTGCCGAATAGTGAATTTGGGAGGAACTTAAAGAAAAAAAAAATAATAAAAGAATGTTATTACAATTTATCTTTAAAGTCCTTGAATTTCTAGATCTATAACAGATGTTTAATAACAGTTTGGCCAAAAAATGGATTGACGTCTAAATTGTTTCACTCATATAATGAGACTCCTTCATATCTAATAGAAATCAATATCATTTTCATATATGAAAGGAAATAAAAACATTACATTGATACCTTGCCATTTGACCACCAATTCCAGAGTCAATAGAATTTAATATAAACTTGTAATGTAATACAATGATGGCAGTTTCATTACTGTAGCGCGCTAGCGAGTATTATTGAAATTTTGCGTAAATAAACTCTAGCACATATATTGTATGGCTGTGTTGGTGTGCAATACCTTGTTGAAAAGATTGGAAGAAATTTAAAAAAGTATAGTTAGAATCATCAAGCATGTAATACGAGATTAAAAGCGTAGTAATACAATGATGACACATCCTGTCCTATTCCTAACAGGTAAGGTAATTGGTGAACAAAGCCTAAAGATATATATTTTATATAGTTTAGGAAATACACACCCTGGACTGCACGATTCAGCTTACAACAGAACTCAAACTGAACAAGTTAAGTTAAAGTTTATTGTCAAATTCTCTTGATCAATTAATTGTCTTGATGTGTTGATGTTTTTCAAGGAAACACCGAACTTAATAGCAGACCTGTAAAATATGTATGTATTCCATTAAATTACGAGATAACTGTGTATTACTTCGTACTGCACAAATGTTTACCCCTCTGGATAGGAAACTGTGTTTGGTTATAGTTCTGTTGTATTAATGTAGGCATCAATCAAGCACTGTTTGTTGATTTAAAAAAAAAACCCACACATATCGGTATTTTAGAGGCTTATAAGTCATGTGAGGGCTTAGACGACCCTAATGCATAAATTGAACGACTAGCTACATAAACCAATGAATAGGAAAATACAATAAAAAATGGACCAATAACAATATTTTATCGACGATCAAGTATATTCGGAAGTCTTTGTTTAGATAATAAATATACGGAGGCAATTTGAGAAAAGAGGTTCTAACTAATTGCACATCAAGTGCATATGCACATATAACAGTAACCCCAATATTCTATCTAGCGACCTCCAAATACTCTTATATCGATGGACGAAATATTGTTTCCACATAAAATAAAACGGGTTCCGTAGATATTCACTCATAAGCTATTCTTCTGCTACGAGAATAAAACCCCGTTAATTAGTACGTACAATTCTATGTTAATATGTCATTAATCCAGATAGTAAAAAGTATTTTCAAAAAGTGATACTTATATAGGATCCCTCATGATTTGCGATAATTTATGATTTTAATCCAACGAGTTGTGGGTTTTCTATCCCCGAGCCTTGGCGATTCTTTTTTTCACATGTTTTACCAAGTATTTTGTTAATCTGAACTTTTTCTGTAAAATTTCAATTGTGCGCCGCACAACACATTGTCTACAAGACGTCAACAACTTTATGCATGGAAAAAAGTTCTTAGAAGGATAACAAACAAACATTTCATTTTCGAACATTTTATGAATTCATGAAATATAATTGAAACAACATCTAAAGGCTTCACATTTGCAACTCAACACTTTTCAACTGAATTATTTATTTACTTTTTCATTCTACGGCAATCTACCGCCTAAACCTATGTAATGTTTAATTATGTCATCTAGGAACACACAATGTAATATCAAAAATTTATCCCATGAGTAATATCTACCGCATGTTGAGATAAACATGTGATAAAAAAAAGAATCTCATGATTTTGTTCCGTTTTAAATTCTCATTCTATGCTGTACATTTGCTTTTTTATTCTTTGACAGCTAAAGTATCTCGAGTTATTTTATTTTGTATCAAGAGCGGTGGATGGTCTTGGTCAATTTTAGACTATATTATTGGTTTAAAAA
Organism: Magallana angulata; assembly: GCF_025612915.1. Classification (NCBI taxonomy): domain Eukaryota; kingdom Metazoa; phylum Mollusca; class Bivalvia; order Ostreida; family Ostreidae; genus Magallana; species Magallana angulata. The sequence goes on from NC_069113.1 coordinate 13,612,339, forward strand.
CAAGAGGAGCTCTGTATAATCATATAGGGAAACGTTCAGATTTTAAAGCTCAAAGAAAGTTTAATAAAAGTTTATAGCTAAAAAAAATTTCTAAAAAAAATAAGGTAAAGGACTATATATGGTTTGAGCCTAAAATGGCCCCCTTAAATGAACATTGTTATTTTACTGTAATTCTTTGTTCGATTTGAACAAATATACATTCGAAGTTTTTTCATAATTTTTTTTTTATCTTAGTGCCCACAATTTAAAATTATGACATCATAAAGTTTACCTTTTCCCGCCATTTTCGCATTTTTATCATAAAACGGCTTGTTTTGAAGCAGTTTCTCTATAAGCAAACATTGAGCGACTGCTTGAACAAACAAAATATTTTCACCAAAGATGTATCTTTTCAGAACTTATAAGTGGGAAAAAGTTCGTTCTTGTTAAAAGAGTCGCTCTTTATTTCCGATTCGAAAAAAGATAAGAAAAATGTCAATTTTTGACTGATTTTGATTGAATATTAAAAATAGCGTCACTTTTGACGTCATATACTGCCAGTGAGTGCAAATAAATCAAATAAATAGGTAAAAAACATATTTTATGTCAACTTTTTTATAAAATAACACGACAAATTAATGTACCTGAATCACTTTAAAATTAGCGATGGGGCAAAATTTGACTAATATCATATATAGTTCTTTAATGGCTAATTGGCTAGACACCAAGCTTCCCTTTGGTTGATAAGAATTAACACTGCATACATTTTAATTACGTAACAAACTAGATACACCAATACCAGTTATTTCTATAGTATTTGAAGTGTAGGTTGTAAGGTGCTAAAATGAGCTGAAAAAATTCAAGTAAAATGACCTTAAAGACTTTTAATTTAATTACATCTATCTATCCTCTCATGAAAAAAGAACAAGACTTGATGTCAACTCCATCTTATTAATCATGTGAAAATAAAATGTAACACATTGAGAAGGTCTGTTAAAAGGGCAATGGATATATAAACTTATTTTAAACCATATGATATGAATGCGCTTAAAAACTTTATGTTTACAATTAATGTCGTGTTTGATCATTAAGCTTAGCATAAATACAATTAAAACTAGAAAACATTGAGATGGTGACCATCTCAAAGGGACCCGCTTAAATAATGGATATTAGGATGAAAAGCATTTCAGAGAATTTTTCTTTGACCTTGACCTATAACTTAGAAATTTTCCAACTGACTCAAAACTTTTAATTCAATCACATTACACCTAACAAACACTGTTAGGATTTGTTCGGACGAGGTAAATTTTGTTCGGACTAATAAGTTATTTGTTCGTTCGGACAAATAAGATTTTTTGGTCTGAATAAGTTTAGTATTATAAGAGAGAGAGAGAGAGAGAGAGAGAGAGAGAGAGAGAGAGAGAGAGAGATATCATATATAGATTTCATAATTATAGATACGCTGATGTGATTTTACTAATTCATGCACAGATTCGGGAATATATCCCGATAAGGGGGGGGGGGGGGGTTAAGATATTTTTACCCCCCCCCCCCCACACACACACTATTCTTGAGATCATGAGATGCATCCTCTGAAGATGCCCATTCTATGCAACGCAGTTTTTTCTTAATTAAGTAACTAACAAAAAATAAATTGCGCTGTGCCATAGCAAATTATATTACTCCCGCCATTTATCGACATGCAAAATTTGACAGATTTTGAGACGAGCTTATATTCTGGCAGCAAAATATGCAATATGCCAGATATTGTATAAATGCAAGGGAATCGAAAGATATTTCATATTGTGGCAGCGAAATTGATCGATACGTGCGTGGGGGGTAAAGGGGGGGGGGGGGGCGTTGAAACAGATTCAAGTTGTTATTCTAAGTTATTCTTGAATTTGATAATTTATTGTATCGCTCATTTGATATACCAATATTTAAAAAACCAAGCAAAGGTGTATTTCATCTTTATTTCTTACCTTTGACGTAATATGTGTATCAACATAACGCAACTCACATTTATATTTAGGGGTGTTGTTTAAGTTTTCAAATTCGGATTGTTCAATGTAATGAGTACAAATTGTTCTAAACACTAAAAGTATTTATGAAATGAATTATTATTGACAAAACATTCAATATTTTTACTTTATTATGGAATAAGGCTAAAACAAAAATAGCCAAACAGATGAAATTCGGACTAAATTTGCAGATTTTGTATTCTGCTAAAAAAAATTTTGGCAGTACTCTAATATTTAAAGTTAGCATTTTATATTTTAGTCTATGTAATTTTGTATGTTTCTGTCGGTTTTATTTCATTTTTTCATTAAAATAATATTATCGCACGAATTGCAAAAATATTGAAAAATGCTAAAAAACGATAAAAGACACCATATCTCAAAATTTTGATCATTGACCTCATATATATTTTACGCCAACAGAATAAGGTCAAAACAAGTAGTTCGATGTCATAAATGTTTTTGTATTATCATCATTCAATTTTTTGTAAAATTGGATCAAAAATTGGTAGGGATTTGAAAACTGATGGAGGAAATTCGGACTGGATTATTTTTTAAAAATGGTTTCTGAAATATTGATGCTTTGTACTTAAGTAGTGTCAATACCATTCATGAACTGTATCCTATTTTTCAAAGTGTTTTATTATTTGTAATATTTTTATAATTAAGAAATTCTCAATCGTAGTGTAAATTTTATGGGATTTTTCTTGATTTTTCAATAAATATTCAATGGCCATTAAATCAAAAAGCAAGTCATTGACCTACTTTTCTGAAAGTGAAAAACAACAATACAAGCAAAGGTCTATAACACACAAAAGATGGTTTGTTATTATCATCAGTGGATTTCTTTTTCATTCTGAGTAAACGTCATCCTTTAGAAGTTTATGTGCATCAAACGTACCCCATAGAAATTTTTTTCTTAAAGCACTATATGCGGTATTACATGTATGCATTTTTTTCCCCCAAAATTTAAGTTTTATAACAAGCTTTAAAAATAAGATGGACGATAGTTAAAATCATACAAGTTAACCTTTTTTTAAAAAAGCTTACCGTCTTTAGAACAAACCCTAAACAGCAATTAGTTATCAAGGATAGTTTAATTTTTTTTTTATAAATGTCACCTTCCTCTACATAGCATCGCGAGTGGATTTATCCAAACATTTTTGGGCTTGGGGTAAAATGCTGACGATGGACCCTCCACTTTGGAGGGTCCAAAGTGGAGGGGGTGGAGCTTGGTGTGTCAATCTTAATTCAGAGTCCGTTTGATCTGTCATTCCAATTTCATCATGCATCTAATAGATAAAACATATGGGTTGATTATTAGAAGTTTAAAAGGGGGGGTCCTATCATTTAGTGATTTTGGCAACTTCAAATGAACTTTATCAGGATACATTAATTAATCTATGTTTGTGTAACAATTATTCTGAGTCCAGTGAAACTGGGAACAGGAAAATAACTCACCTCAATGTTGAGAGATTTATTTTTTTACCTCGAGTAACAAATGTTAATAAATCTAAAAGAACATTATCCATTGACTGTCATTATTAATTTCAACAATTACACAGATATAAACTCCATTTTTTTTTCATGATATTCATTGTATATAATGAGCAAATATGAATTAGGGGAGGGGAGTTTTATGTGCCTGTGTTTAAAAGTCATATAAATAAAACAATGTTGTGGCCCATTCTGTTTCTGATAACATTATTGGAATGACAGATCAAACGGACTCTTTATTAAGATTGACACACCAATATCCACCCCCCCCCACTCTTGACCCTCCAAAATGGAGGGTCCATCGTCAGCATTTTACCCCAAGCCACATTTTGGTGTCGTGTGTCGTTTAAGCCTGCGTGTCTAAAATTGAGAACTGTGTACCTGAGCTTGTAAGTTTAGATCGACTATAGGGTGAAAGAAATCATAGGTGGGGTCGTAGACTCGCATTATTTTGATAAAATCAAAGTTATACCACTGCATTTATCTATCTAAGGTGCAAATAACTTTACAAATATAAGGCATACCGCATCAATTTTTTTTTTACATTTTGGTATAAATATTTGAATAAACAATGCTAAAAGAAAAACAAATAATTTCAATAGATATTGTAGAATGTTACTTTCAACTAGTTTGACCTGAAAACCAAAGGCTGAATTTCACATTCATAGCAATTTGTGTTTTTTCGTTTTCTCACTTTTTAAGATTTGAAATCTACGAAATTTGTTAAGTCGTACGTGAAAAAGATCACCAGAAAATTATCTCCCTTGCGCCGAACAGTATTTCAACCAATGAAATAAATGTAAATTTTCACGTCATGTGTTTTCAACCAATCACAAAGGCAAGGAAGTGCACAACCCGGAGACTGTAAATTATTTCAACTCTTTATACCGTCTTCCAAGGAAGACGGTAATTAAAAATAAGGGTGTAAAAGGTTATCACCAGAAAGACGTCATAATGTAGATATGACGTCATGAAGATTTCCTTATTTTGATGAAATGATGTTTTGTAGCAAAATATGGCTGTTTTCCAATGGTTTTTCGACTGGGAAACATAGTAAAGTCCACTTAAGTAGGTCTAAGATCAACTCCCCTTGGCAAACATCTAGATATCCCTTTAACCCCCCCCCCCCCTTTTAAACATTTTCTGGATCCGTGCAGCATGCGCATGTATACAGTATAAGCACCAATTATGTCCACGTAAATTTGATTCGACTTATCAATCTCTGTTGAACTTCCAAGACGTTCAAAATTCCTTAAATGGATTCCCGTGAATCGTGTGCTTACATATTATATACTTTTTCATATTTCATAAAATATATGAGATTAGTTGTTTCTAACTTACAACTTGTAATTGATCATCAAAGCTAAAGAACGGTGTTTCTTTAATGTCAGACCTATGTAACCGATGGTTTGTTGATTGTCAAAACACACCAGAAACATGTAATATACCCCACTTTTGACCGTGTAAACAATAAAGTTAAATGGTCACGATTTTGGTCAAATTTTTTTTTTGTGTTATTATCTAAATTCTTAAAGAATGCATTTCAAATGATCAAATAAAATTTGAGAGTCAGTCGTAGAGTTATAAGCAAGATACAGGGCTTACAATTCTTTGTCATGTAAACAAGGCTCGTGCCCTGTTTTTGTTTACATACGTTCAATATACCAGTAAAAAATCTGTTTCAAGCTGATTTGTCTATCTTCTCATTCATTTTAAGCATAAATAAACAGTTCCTAAGGTTTTACACATTCATTTTAAGTCTAAAACTGGAATTTTTTACATCAACATTTAAAATGTAAACAAAAGCTTTGTTTACATTGTAATGAATTGTTGGCTCTGTAACTCGCTTATAACTCAGCGAATGAACCTCAAATTCTGGATGCCAACTAAAAATGTTTTGATAATTCGTGACCATGCCCCTTTAACACTTCGCCGCTCCATTGAACAAAAGTCGCATTTATCATCGTCGCTCCAATTAATACAGACTGCAGTTATTTTTTGGCAAAATTATTGGGACAGAGACCGCCTCTGCCGCCCCTGTTACAACATCCTTGAAATATCAGTGACTAATACATGTATAACATTTAGGAGCTATCATTTGAAGGAAAAACGACATTCAAGCAAATGTCCAGAAGGAGGGGGTGCTTGATCACAGACCCTCTCCCTCTTTCTCATATACATTATTGCCAGATCAGATAGTCTTGTAAATTACTCATCAAAAATTCTGTTTTTACATACAAATATAACTTATTAGTCCGAACTAAAAGCTAATTCGTCCGAACAAATCCTAATTCGTCGAACAAATAACTTATTTGTCCGAAAAAACAACTTAATTTTTAGAACAAATGGCTATTTCGTCCGAACAAATCATAATCCGTTCGAACAAATCCTAATCCGTCCGAACAAATAACTTATTCGTCCGAACAAATACCTAATTCGTCCGAACAAATCCTAATTCGTCCGGACAAATACCTAATTCGTCCGAACAAATCCTAATTCGTCCGAACAAATAAGATTTTTTTTTTTCATGTAAACATTCCACGCCGCCGTAAGATGGCACATTTTTTCGTAAGTCGTCTTAAAATTGTTTCTGCTGGCAGTTTCGAAAATTATCGACGTTTACACGATCATACATAAAAGACGTTTACTTCACGATGACAAAAGATACGATATCACTTAAAAACCTACTACAGAATATGATGAATATTGGACATGAGAGACGTGATCAAATCAAAAGAGTTAAGCTAGATAATATGTATAAATGAAAGAAACAAAGGCGATAAGACAATTTCATTCGTATGACCTTATATCCTGAATGATTATAATTTAATGATAATTTATTCACCCAAAAGCTATTTATAACGTTTTTTAAATAATGTACAAGGTATTGACCTCAAAACTGTCCTATATAGATGTGTATAGGTTACAATGTTTTCCTGGACATTTTTGCATCACTAAATATAACTGCTCTAATGGATTGATATTAATGAGCAATTACAGAACTCATTGTTTCAAACGTTTTAAATTGTTAAAGCTGTTAATATAAATAAAATAACTACGTCAATTTTACAATTTTACAATAGAACTCTTATTCATCATTCCAAGAATGTGTAATTCAAGCAGAAACTTCAATGTGCAACGCTGTCTGAGATTCTGTGGTTTTCAGAAAGTTTAAAGGAAATCTCTGTCAGGATTTTCTTAGATCCATTTCTTTTATATCTTTCCTGTAGAATATAATATTTGAATGTAACAATACTTTATACGCAGATGCATCTCTAACAATTACATGCAAGAGACATGGTGATGTACAACTTTTGATGACTGATCACTATTTATTAAACAAATTTCAGCTAGTTTGTTTTTATCAAGTTCTTTAATAGTTTTACTCCTCTCTCCATACGATTAATTTAATTAAGTTTGATATGCTTTGATTGAAACACTGGAGGCTCCTAATTCGTTTTAAATATGTGATGACTTACCGTATAACGGGTATTTTTTACTGCTGTGATTTTTTACGAATTTGTCTTAAAACAAAGCGATTTGAATATTTTATTTCATACGTAATATACACTTTACTTATTCCTATTAATCTGGGTATCGTCATTGATGTACACCATGCTCGTCTCAGTTCGATTTACCGGGAAAAAAAGAAAGCAACTCCATTTTGGGGTCCCATTTTCACTTGCATATTTGCCAATAGCGGCACGATCGGTATCGGTGTATTTCGTATATTTTCCCCTTTTCGGTGTTCTCTGTGGAGAATTAGTTGTAGAAACCGATTCATTTAAAGCAGTTATAACTTCCTTCGGAATCATATCACTAAGCGATCCATTTGGATTTGGCATTGCAGATACTGGTTTAAAATTGCTTCGTTTCCCCGCCATAGTTATTGACTAAGTGATTGAAATCTAGCTACTCACGTGGCATTATACGTAGTTTAAAAAAATACTCAAGACTGAATAGAATGATCTGAACTGTTATCACAGCGTGACCAAAGACACTGAAATATACCTACATGTACAGCCGTCAGGGACTGAGCTGAAGGCCATTAACATTACTCTCATACATACGATGTAGAAAGTCTACGTGCGGTGTTTTTATTTTTTATTTTTAACGTTTAATTTTTACGGATTTATAAAACACTCGCAAAAATTAGTAAAAATAAGCAGCACGTAAAAATACCCGTTATACGGTATTTAACATTTGTCCTATTAAGGTCGACCTGTAACTGTTCATATACTTATAGGTTCCATTCTTCAAACCATGAAACGTTTATCATGTAATCAAGAAAGAAAAATAGTTTTAAACTTTATTTATTACAGGCTTGTTACTTTTAACTCGGTAAATACGAATGATACTAATCAAGCCTATTGAACAAAAAAGGCTTTTCGAATACAAAAACAAGTACACACAAAACGAGAAATGCATAAAGTGAGGGGTCTTTATTATTCACTAACTAAGACACTTCTTAAACCTTCAAGATTACACACAATCGACATGTTTCTTATTTAAAAAGATGCTAAATGGTTTCAAATTTTATCGGTTTTGACGTTAAGTAATTTGTTAACAGGGTTTTCATTTGTTTATATTGAAGCAGTTTATTTTCCTACTGAGAACTTATACAGTGTGATTGTACTTAGAGATTGAGGGTCAGTGAATGAGAATTAAGGGAACATATAAAGAAAACGTTCGTTGAAAAGTCGCATACTACATATTGGACAGCTAACAGAACCCATTAACATCACCAAAGGGGTAAAACAATAATCTTAACAATAATCTTTCACCATTGCCGTTACTCTTAGCTGTCGATTGGATCATAAGCCAATGCACCATCACTGGGCGCAATAGAATCCAGTCGACATCATTCCTAATATAACTGAATGACCTGAATTTCGAATATCATATCGCCATTGAAATCACACATCCAGCTATGGATACAAGAAAATAAATCAAAAAAACAAGACAAGCATAACAAATTGGACTAGGAACATGCGGTGAGATGACCAAGGTGCTCAGGGCAAATATCACACAACTTAGCCTCGACAGAGGGAACATACCATTATTCAGGCAGCGAGGAAGATAGTATCGGATAATCTTACATGAAAATGAAAATAGAGCTAGGAAAAGCCAGAACGTTATTTTATCTAACGAGCAATATATATAACAGAACTAGTAGCAAGCTTAAAACTACGATGATACTCTTTAGTTCAAATACATGCATAAAACAATTTTCCTTCATGGATCAAAAACTTGTAGAAAAACTGAAAAGCTCATATTCTTTATCAACAGCTGTTTAAGCCGAATTATGGACATCAAATTTCGAGAAAAACAAAAGGAAGACATATGAAAGAAAACTTATTAACATTTAAGAGAGCTTGAAATTCGAAATAGGAGATGGTGATGGATTGACAACGCATATAGTAAGCCAATATTTCCCATTAATTAGTAGGCAGTCCAGTGGAACCCATAGGTGATAATACAGAGAGGAAGGACAGAAACCTAGGCGGGGAAATGTTCCAACAGAGATGTAAAAGAGAGTGTACAAGTGAAACCAATTGAAAAGAAAACAAGCGCTAGATAAAACAAATTATCATATGCTGTTCAGATACATATTATGATGAGTAAAATGTTTATAAATACATTAAGGCAATAAGGTTAAAAAAAAAATAGAACATCAAAATCAAGATAACATGTAGCAAGAGTAACTAATCAAACCTGCCTGATAAGTTAAAACAATTGAACACTAATAAGATATACCAATATCAAAATATAAAACAAAATTAATCTATTTATCATAACAAATTAAGATAAGATAGGTTAAGATAAAAGAATATGAAGATACACTCACAATGACACACCCTCACTCTCACGAAGAGATAAAGATATAACTTCAAAGGGGCGTGGTCAAATTTATTTTTATATTTGAAGTGTTTATAATCTTGAGAAATGCATTTCTAATGATATCCCAAAATATGATTGTCAGTAGTAGAGTTAAAAACAAGATGTGGAGCTCGTAATTCTTTGTCATGTAAACAAGGCTCATGACCTGTTTTTGTTTACATTGGTTCAATATACCGATAAAAGTTCTTTTTTAAGCTGACTTCTCTCTGTTCTTATTCGTTTTAAGCATACAAAATAGTTCCTAGCGTTTATCAAATTCGTTTTGGGTCTAAAACTAGATTTTTCTTTCTCCATTCAAAAATGTAAACAAAACTTTGTTTACATGACAAAGAATTGTGATTTCTGTATCTCGCATATAACATGAAGACTGACACTCAAATTTTGGTTGCCACTTAACCGAAGGTATTGTAAACATAAAAAAGAAGAATAATTTTTGGCCAAAATCGTGACAATGCCCCTTTAAAGTGAAAATCAAATAACACTGACAATGAAACAATAGTGAATTAACTATTAACACATTTAATTGTTAGTATTTATATAAAACAAATAAATGCTTTAAACTCCAGCTAAATATAGCTATACAGTTTGTAAAGGAATAAACCAAGAAATCAAAAATATGAATACTGCTATCTGTAATTTTAAAGAAAAAAAAAGGAAATTCCAAAAATTAGCTGTATATTGAATAACTAATTTTTATCACCACCTTATCTAATATAACGTTTAATAATCAAATAGAGTTCAAACTTTGGCTTCATTTAATTGCATCAATCACATTAAAGCAGTTACTACTCGACCTTCACAGCAAACAAAGCCCTCTCTCCAGTCCTGGACTCGAAGGATTCTTGCAGGATGAATATCCACACATGGGACTAAAGACCTTCATCAAACGCGAGCTTCCGTACGTTCCAAGTGCGTCACGTCGTTAATGTGTCTCGGTCCCATTCCCGACACACATGTACGTTTGACCTTCAACTGACATCAATCGCTGACACACCTGGCTGAACGATATAACCCTCCCTGCACTAAAACAGTAATTACCTATTCTAAAACCTGCAGACATATTCACTAATACAACCAAAATAATACACGACCACACCCCCATCAATACATGTATAACATAAAACAGACAAAATATATGCAAAAAACTTACCGGCTGAAGAAAAACAATTACCCAATCAGATCCACAGTATTTCTGGCTACCAGACTAATTTCTGGAATTCGCCATAAGTAACAAACTGGAGGACAAATTGAGCAACGTTGCAGCACAGTTGACAAGCAGCCACGACTCTCAAACTGACTAAATCGGTTTTGCTCAAAATAGCCATACTACGAACACTCTTAAGTTAGAAGTATGAAACAGACTTATTCCAGAATGGTGCTACAGAATTCAATTTCATTACACACAGTAACGAAGGAATAATCATTTATTTAACTAGTGTTAAATCTTATTGCATACGTTTTCCTGATTTCGATAAAGAACACACTGCAACTGTGACTGGTTAGCAGAGGATGCTCACTCCTCCATGACACCTTACTTATCCTACCTCTAATTTTTGTTGAGTTTCTTGTTTGCTCTGCTCCTGTTTTGAATTTGTCCACATTTCAAAAGTATTTTTTGATTTTTTACGGTTTTAAAAGTGCATTTCGAAAAAAACAAACAAGAATGCATTTCAATTAAAAGTAACCCAAACAATACTCTATTCGAATCTTATAAGAACCGATTATGAATAGGAACGACGGTTGTGAGAAAAGTTCGCGGACAAGTTCGATTGTGAGCGGAATATTCGCATGAAACAGCGAAACTTTTTATATTTAATCTTAATGTATTTTCTAACAAATACATAAAGATTTGTTTATTTTAAATGCACCATAAAATTATACAGATTAATTATTTTGGTAAGGTATGCTTCACAGAGCATGTCAGTTTTTACCTGGCGACACTTCGAGGGTTTCGTGTAAAAGGCCAGATGTACGTGGGTCATTCACGCAGTGTATGACAGAACTCTTTACTGCGCTGCAGTACCAATTCTTATACTGAGAGTTGGAGAAAATTCGGGTGTTCGTGAAAACTCCCATTCATATCTGGTAGAATGGCAAGTTTATCTGACTCAAGCTCAGAAAATGAAAATGTCGATAAGGACAGTTAATGTCAATAAGGACACTTCAGTTATTTTCGTCGGATTCGGAGGTTGAAACGAACATGCAAAACGAAAATGCAGACCGACCAAACACACGAAGCGTGGCTTCTACCTCTACAGCCAGGAAGGGTAAAGGACTAAGTTCCAACAAAAGGGAAAAGGTCCCAGCAAAAAGGGTAAACAATAAAAGAAAAAACGAAGAAAAAACAACAAGACTTTAATCCTTCCCAATTATTCTCGCTACTGAAAGAATTTCTTAAGAGAACTGAAAAAGTCGGTAATAACAATCCATGCACTTCCGGGACTACCGGCGAGAACCCAGAACGGGTGATAGAATGTTTTCCGGAATTGGATTTCGATCATGCTGAACAAAATAAAGAAACAGACATGTTCTCCATTGATAATGACTCAGAGGTGGTCTTTGATGATGATAATTCTGAAATTTTAATGCCAAAAATATTTGAGGATGAATCAAAATTTTCAGAGTCGATTTCGGAAAATATGGGTAAGTTCATTAAAATGGGTTGTACCCAAAAGGTTGAAGTTTCAAAATATTTAGATGAAGTCAAAATTCAAGAAAAGTGTAAAAAAAAATCTTGTGCCACCATTAATAAATTCTGAAATCTGGAATAATCTATTTCCTAATGTCCAACAAAGAGACAAACCATTGTAAGATGCGCAAAGAATTCTCGGTCTATCTATAGTTCCAATGATTTCACTTGCCGAAATGTTCAAGACATTTATAATGAATGAATGAATAAATTTGAAATGAAAAAAGCCAAGAAATGTGTTTCGGATGCAATTACTCTGGCGTGCAATGCGATGTACGAGTTGAATGTAAGGTATATCTACCAGATGAAAAAGTTGAGAAAATTATTTCTTATTGTAACTTAATCTTAAACAAAAAGGTATGTTTTATTAGGGAGGTTGCAAGATTAATAGGATTTTTTACTTCCTCCCTTCATGCCGTAAATCTAGCTTTAATTTTTTAGATACTTACACAGAGATAAAGTTCAATTATGATGCACAATGTTGTTCAGTGATATATCTATTAACGAAATAGTTTGATGGAAAGAAAATATAACACTCATGGGAACGGGAAATGGATACGGGACCCAAAAGTAGATATTCATTTGGAAACAGATGCTTCAAAAGCTGGATGGGGTGCAAATCTTAATGGTAAAATCACTGGTGGCAGATGGTCAAAAACAAAATCAGTTTTGCATATAAATATTTTAGAAATTATGGCTATCAAATTCGCATTACAGAGTTTATGTCCGAATATGAAATATATACACATTTGTGTAAGATCAGACAATAGTGCTGCTGTCTCATACATTAATAATCAAGGTGGATCAGTATTATCATTATTTGAAGAGGCTAAAAATATTTGGCTTTGGTGTGATAATAAGAATTTACTAATTTCTGCTGTTCATATTGCGGGAAAAAATAATGTTACTGCTGATTACATGTCTAGATCCTTTAATGATTCAACAGAATGGAAATTGAATAAAAAGGCCTTTGATGAATTATGTAGAATATTTTTATCAGGGCATTAATTTTTTTGCGTCTAGACTAAATAGACAATTAGAGAATTATATTTCCTGGTTACCTGATCCTTTTGCTTTTACTTCAGATGCATTTTCTATCAGTTGGCCAGATTTTAAACCTTATATTTTTCCTCCTTTCAGTTTGATTTACAGAAGTTAAAGGACGATCAGGTGAGCAAGCGATTATAGTTGTACCAAAATGGGCTATACAACCCTGGTATTCATGTTAATAGGAATTCCAGTGCGTCTGCCAGTAATTTCAAATCTACTTCAGTTAGCTCACAACAATCAGTTACATCCTCTAAACAGAAGAAAACTGTTTCTTTTCGCTTGTATGATATCAGGAGAATTCTCAAAAGCAGATGGTTTTTTAGAGAAATCTATTGAGCTCATTTAAAATTCATGGAGACAAAGTACCAATAAAAAAGTACAATTTTTGGTGTAATCAAAGGGATATCAAGCTTGTAATCAGTTAATTATTTATTAGATTTGGCCGAAAATAATTATTCATACAACACTAGTAATGCCTACAAAGCTGCAATAACTCAGACACTTTCAGTCACTGGAAATTTTCCTTTCAATCAAAATCCTTTGCTGATACGATTTATGAAAGGAGTAATTTTGAAAAATAGACCTAAACCAAAGTATACATCAACATGGGATGTTGGTAAGGTTTTGACATTTTTAAAATCTCATTGCGTAACATATCCATTGGAGAATATAGATTTGAAAAGTTTGGCTATGAAATTGGCATCACTGATAGCTTTGACTACAGCACAAAGGATTCAGACATTAATATCATTGAATATCAAAAATATGTCTGACCATGGTGAATACGTGGTGTTCACCATTTCTGATTTACAGAAAACTTCTAGACCAGGTCATGATATGAAAAAAGTAAAAATAAATTCTTTCTCTGACAAAAGTTGTTGTGTGTTACATGTACACACATTACGATATTATTTAGAAAAAAACAAAGGATTTAAGAAAAAAGAGCAAATTGTTTGTTTCATATAAAACTTATGCTAAAATTTCAACCTGTACAGTTGCTCGATGGCTGAAAGAAATATTGAAAAAAGCTGGTGTTGATGAGAAAGTTTTTTTGGCTCATTCTTACAGAAGTGCTTCTACCTAAGCAGCTTTTGCTAGAGGTGTGCAAATGAAAGACATTTTATAAACTGCAAATTGGGCAAATGCAAAAACATTTAATACATTTTATAGAAGAGAATTAAGCAACAATTTTTCTGATACTATTTTAAGCTCATCCATAAGAATTGATATTCTTACAGAAGTGATTTCATCGATGGACAGAATTTACGAGTACCCGGAAACCGTCTCAAGATTATTCTTATGATTGTACAGGAGGAAAATGGTCACATTTTGCGCGTTAGTGTTAGTGAACTATGAACGATATAGACTGTGGTGTGTTCTTGATGACATGGATATATCGGACTTTGGAGTAATTATTGCGTATTATTCAATTTTATTAATAAATGTATCTTTTCTTTTCAAAATTATGGGGTTTTTTTTTCTCTTATTATGTTATTGTTTTAAATTTGTTGTCTTTATTGCTTTAAATATTCCATTTAAACCAGAGTAAAGCCTGGAGGCTCAATGAGGGAAAATGGAACCCTTATCCAAGCATCCTTAAGGATGTGATGGATGAGGGCCATTTTACGAATTAGCCGTAAGGCTACGAGGGTTTAAATACCCTCCCATACAATTTTTTATGCAGTGATGCAGAAACAATAATCATTAAAATCCCACCACTAGACAACAAATTTAAGAACATGAACCTAATATAAATATTACGTTTGCTTTGAAATGACTCGAAGTGTGGCCACGTAAGGCCTTATATACCCTGGGTGAATAGTATTCAATAGTGATATAAATAGCTTTTATTTTGATTTCTTTAAACAAGGTACACGTGGACTAATGTCACACGATATTCCATTTAAACCCTCGTAGCCTTACGGCTAATTCGGAAAATGACCCTCATCCATCACATCCTTAAGGATGCTTGAATGACAAAACAACGTCAAAAAAAACCTCAAAAGTGATACTTGTATATGACAATTGTCGCTTGAAACACTAATGATGGAGAGAAATTATTAATTAAGTGAATTTAAGTGGATTTTTATGCTTACAGATTTGTTGATATTTTAATCAAAATCAAAATTTGAATTTTATTACGTTTCCATTTCTTCTTTCATTGTCAGTTGGAGAAGACGTTATATAGAAAACAGGCTTGGTCATGTTGGGATTTAGAGATCGTAAAAACATCATAAAAAGCAGTACTTTTCACTTAAGTTCAGGTTCTACACCGAGACTTATTCATTTTCAAAAACCACTACATGGATTCACTGAAAACAATTGACCTCTATATGTGACAGTTCCGACGGGGTGGATTTATTCCCATTAAAATTCAGATGCAGTTCCTTGTATTTAATTATAAAATGGAATTTTATAATTTTAATTTTATCAAATACGACAATGTTTTCGATGGTATTTTTATCAAATTCGACACTGATTTTGATAATGATAATTTTCATCATGTTTGTATGTTTTGCTAAAATACGTTTTAATAATTATTACATCTTTATTCATATCAGCTACAATTTTTCATCGGTTTTTTGTTTTGCATTAAATTACAGCCACGCCCACCAACTGAATTGTCAGCTTTTAAAAGTTTCAAGACAAAAAGGGATATATAAATTGATATTTCGAAAAGCAGTTTCAATCAATTTAAAGAATTAATTATGTTTATTTACGTTATGTTTTACACTTATTTCCAAAAGTTCCTATCCAAAAAATTCCGATGCCACAGAAAAGTAATCCTTGACTTCTTTCCGCGCCTAATTAAGTATTAGATGTGCCTTTTCAAAGATATTAATGATTAACAACTATTCATGGTAGCTCGGTAGATTCTATCATTTAACCTATATCCGTTCTGATCTCTCATACAGACATTATTACAACTGGTGACATTCACAGACTGAAAAGGCTGTTAATCCCATATTGTACACATATATTGATTGAAGTACTGTAGCATTTTTGAGCCACATTCAGAACGTGGGAAACATCATCACTGGTTGATGATGTCAAACAAATATGAATCAATTTATAAACCAAACGCCAGAACGGCCACAATGGCGTCGAGTTGATATTTTCTTGAATAGAGACACTAAGGAATTTTTTACGAATTGTCTGAAATTACATAATTTCAGAATAAAAAATTAAATGAATTATGTTTTGAATCATTTTAATTTGTGTTGCTTTGAAAAATGATATGCAATGTTAATATCATCATTTGGCTGTATTCTTGGTATATTTCTTTATATAAAATAGGTAGTGATACATTTGTAATGAAATACATGTTTCTCATAACGGATAAAAATGGAGGTAATGATGTAGTGCAAAAAAATTGTTTTCTGTCTTTCTTAATTTTACTACTTAAAAATAGGTTCACATCTTTTAACCCTTTGACAAAGATCCATGAACAATAATCTACATCCAGTCGTAAACAGTATATCATTTTAAAATAAATAATCAATTCGTCTCTGCTAAACATCTATGACATTGATTCTTTGAAACCACTGTTTTAAAATGTCTCTTCCTGTTTATCAAGTGTAAATCTAAATTCAGTCATTAACATCTTACTGATAGAAACTTTAAAAACAAAATCACAAAGACGATGTACTATTTCCTCGAATGGAGTTTTAGATCCATTTGTGTTTTTAAACACCATTTCAAAACACTTCAATATTCCAACAAAGGTAAATTAGCCGTTGGAATGTGTATTAAATACCACCTAACATGCCAATACTCAAATCAGTAAACTATAAAAGAATTTGATCTCAATATCTCACTGTCTCTTTAAATCATACCCTCTCATATTATCATAAATAAATAATGTAAGTTATACGCCTTTTGTTTAATATGTACCTTTTATTCAAACAAAACATGGCTTCTCTCATTTTATGTTTCATGTAAAGATTTGTTCTTGTCTGAAAATAAAACAGAGCTGATGGGGGGGGGGGGGGGGTTCTTTACAAGTAATTCATTATACACCGACCCAGTTCTTTTCGGTGACATGTTTGTTTATCTTGTGGAAAAATACTAACGTTGGGCAGTTTAAGACTTGGAAAATCCTTTTTTAAAAACACCTAATCAATACAGGTATAAGTTAGAGAAACACACATCTAAATTTGACCATTAAAGCATAGATAGCTTGTATGTTACATGTATGTCGAATATATTTTGTGTTCAAACAATGAATGTAAATAAATTGGATAAATTATATTTCAACCAAAGTATTGCATTGTTTAAGTATAAAACGATATGATTTGACAATTATGGTCCACAAGGGTCTTGACTACACAAAAAGTCCAAACACTCCCAAGTGGACGATGCTTATTGAGACT
This sequence comes from Magallana angulata, assembly GCF_025612915.1. Lineage (NCBI taxonomy): Eukaryota > Metazoa > Mollusca > Bivalvia > Ostreida > Ostreidae > Magallana > Magallana angulata. Next base: position 13,629,846 of record NC_069113.1, read on the forward strand.
GTTCTCTCAAAGAAGCTAATTACTATAAATTTACAAATTAAAAACAAAATATGTAAATACATGTATATATCACAATATATCAGCAAATTTTAAGAAAAGACGTTGTTTATCACATTTCTTAAGACGTAACATAGAAGAATATTAGATAAGAGCATTTTTCGACACTTTTAAACATATTTATTTCAGTTTCTTGCAGAGATTCAATTCTACAGTACATTTTGTATTAATATATTTTATAAGTAATAAAAGAAATTAATAAATTCAAAGACTCAATCATGTCGGTTTTTTTTTCTAAACAAAAGCCTAAAATAATGTGTTTCCATTTTATATCGATAAAAAAAACCCCAGTTTTCTCACATTTTTACAATCAAATAATACATGTTAATATTTTTTATTGTTTTGCATATATTACAGTTATTCCCCTTGTCCTTTATCCATTTACTTAAATATGCATTGTTGCAGAGAATATTATATAGCATTTTGTAATTAAATTCAGCTATTTTATTGTCATTTATATCTTTGATTTTTTTCATGTTTACATTTTTCTTTACATTTCAATCATTTACCGGTATTGCAAACTCATGAGAAAGTTTAGTTTAATAACACGATTTAACAAATAGCTTGTATTACATACTAAGTTTTTATAAAAAGAATTGGCATTTTATACCGTTTAGGCATGACACCCCTGTTGCGAAATGAAATGTCATTTTTATTTTTAATGTTCAAATATAAAACATTTGCAAAGTCATATTTTTTACACATCGGTTTTATTACTGATAATAAAGTGTTATATACGCAAAGTCAGTTAGACTTTCTCTTAATAACAGCGGAAAGCACTTGTGTTTTCATATTCCCGTTATCATCTATCTTTTAAGTCTTTTAAGTAAGGTATATAATTGTGAACCCAGTTGTTAAAAAATAATGTTTCTCCTTTAATTTTGATATTGTTATTATTCCAAATTGGTTATTTTAAAATATCATTAGGTGATATGTTATCGAAATTACACCTCTGTTGACATTCGTTAAATGAGCTTGGAATTTGTTCGTAGAAAAGTTTGCCTATTCTATCCAGTGCATATAAATTAGTTTCAGAGAATTATAAGAGATAATTAAGATTTAAATTAGCTTTTTCAATAAAACTCTTAAAGATTTGAAATAGAGAGTGCCCTTAGAAGATAAAAATCGCAGTATCCACGCTGCTTTTAGGGCCTCCAACTTATTTTCAATATCTATAACTGATAGACCCTTTTTGAATTCCTATCAATAAAAATAAATTCTTTTCAGAAATTGTTACTCAAGCTAAAACATAGAAATTTTGAAAACAAAATGTGGATTTTTACCGTATGTTTGGTTTAAGGTCATGCAAAAATGAGAAACTTGATTTTAAAAATGAAAAGAATATTAAAATATTAAAACATGCTTACAATCGAACATTAAGTACATTGTGCAACCACGCACCTAGGTGATTCATCCAATAAACGTTGTTAAGATTAAACTGCGCACTTAATTTGACACTGTTTTTTGTTTGTTTTTTTTTTGTCAGGACAGACAGAAAAGCCATTTAGACCGCCGAAAATTGTCCTCTCCTATACAAACAGCGGTAACCTAAAACCAAACAGCAGAAAATATACTATCATACAGTATAGATTTACTATATACAATCTTATATTGTACATTTATTCCAGGTTCTAGATTGCATAAACATTTTTAAAAAATCGGCTTACAATTTTTCCCGCTAGATGAAGTTAAATGTGAACTTAAAACATAAGCAACGTTTACACGATCATAGATAAAACACGTTAAATTCAGGGTTACAAAAGATACAATATTACCTGGTAAACTACTGCAGAATATACCAGGTTTTTGACATGAGAGACATGATACAATTAAAAGCGAATTGGAATGATCATATCATTAATAAAAGGAACAAAGGTGATAAAAATAATTTTGTTCAAAATCTTTCTTGAAAAAAAACAACAATCTCGTTAATCATGATAATCAATATAAAACAGGCTTTTTAGCTTCAAACTGTGAAGTAAAAACAATAAAAACCATTCATACATTTCTAAATAATTGGAATTTCTCGAAGAAGAACTTCATTTTAAACAATGTATGACTTATATTCTGTAATTTGATGATAATGTATTCACCTCAAACGCTTTCAAACGGTTTTGAATGATGTACAAGCACATGATCTATGAACTGTCCTAGAAATACATGTATGTAAATATGTTAAATTCTTCGCCTGTTATCTTTGCAACAATAAAAATAACTGTTAATTGCAACTGATAATCTATTATAAAACTCATATTCTTTAAAAGTAATGAAAGATTAAAATAACCGTGTAATATTTAGATCATTCCTATGAAAAGGATTTCATCAAGTTATATCAACTTCAGGTTTATGGGGGTTTTTATTGAGTTTTTTGAGTGTGTGTGTGGGGGGGGTGGTTGTTTTTTTTGGGGGGGGGAGGGGGGTTAAGTTAAAAAGGACTTTGATTATTAAAGAAAGGAAAATTTTCAAATTTTAATGTTTGACCTATATAAGCATTACTGAGAAGTATTAGCACGTTAATCAATGATAACCACAGGTTGGAAACTGATCTTTATCAAGTTATATCAAATTCACGTTTTCATTATTTAAACATTTGCCGAATGTGATGATATTTTGCAATGAGAGACTTGATAAAATCGAAAAGATATAAACTGAATAATACATGTATATCATCACATAATGAAAAGAAAGATGATTTCATCTTTTATCAGAGACTGTTGTCACAACAGAACAGTGGGAGTTCAAATTGGATGATTTTTTTATGCATGTAAATTGATGAAAACTTCATCATTTATTTTGAATTAAGTAAATTAATGTCACGAAACTGCCTTGAAATATACTTACACGTTTATATCCTACAAGTAATGAAATCTCAACTGATAAATAACAAAAACGTGTACGTGTATGTTTAGTTATAACACACGTTTACGTACCCCGCCCACGTTTTAAATCTCAACCTCTCTATTTTCTGAATGCGGTGGCAGGGGGTAGTCCTGAAATTATATCGATGTTTTATCGTATGGTATCATTTACAAAAAAATATAGACGGAAGACCTACTCGATACTCGCAACGAGATTGAAACTAGTTTATACTAATTTTTAACCAAAGGGAAAATATATTGATGATATTTCGTCCTATATTAGAAATAATTTTAAGTAGTAAAGATTGATGTATGACCGTATGTATGACAAAATCCTATTTAGATTTGTATATGGTTTTTATTTCATCACTTTCAATCATTTATTTCCAGATGATACATATCACATACAAGGTTTATTTATTTATCATTTTCATTAAAAATAGTTCAAAATTGCTTTTGTGTTTTTCAGAAAGTTCATAGGATGTGGTTTTTAGGTTCTTCTTAAATCGATTTAAATGCCTTATCAAAACATGCAACTCATTTTTATTTCTTTTTTTATAGCAAATTAAGGACAAAACTAGAAGCGCAGTTGCATTTCTGATAATTGCAAGAGACAAGGTGATGAACTACGTTTGATGATTAATCATCAGCTGTTTGGGAAGTTTTTCAACCAAAATTCAGCCAATTGCTTTAAATCTTTAATTAAAAGTGCGGTTTATGAACAATTAGCTTAATTGATTGGGATATGCATTACATTGTAACATTGGGGCTTTCCCGGTTAGCTTTGAATAAAAGCGTTGATTTATTAAACATACTTCCCCCTTATGTCAACCTGTAACAGTTTATCTTAATACGGACCCTTTCACTCACACGATAAAACGTTTATCATAAAATCAAATGCATAAAAGCTCCTTTTGAAGTATTGTCATTATAAGGCTTGTCGCTATTAATTAATATATGTAAAACAATGCTAACTTTAGTAAACTAGCTGTTATCGATCTATTTGAGGTATTTTCACCCTAGCTTTTACACGGTATGTCTTATGTTTAGACCATATCTGAATAGATGGAGTACGTTCCTTGTGTTACTTTACTAACAAAACTTGTGTTACTTCATTAACAAAATGATTATCAAAAAATCCTCTTAAATTACGAATAGATTAAAAAAAAACCTTAGTAAACTGAAGACATTGGTAAAAGTTTCAATTCTCTTTTTCTAATGGCATTAGAGGAGTAGCGATAACAAGCATTTTGTACAATGGGGACAATAACTCTATGGCTATTTCAAGGTGGGGGGGGGGGGGTTGAAGGGTTTTATTTTGAAATGTCATAAGAAGTCCTACTTAATCCATGGAAAAGTTTTTCTTAAAACCCCAAACGCAAGTGATATGAAAACTCATTAGTATGTTTATTTTTTAATGACATTGACCTTTGATCTTTAAGTTATTTAGATTGGCCAAGGTAGGCGCTTCAATTTCAAGTGGTCCAATGTCTCTACGACGCATGGTAAAGTGTTTCTAAGAACTTAAGAAACTTTCAGGGTCAATAAATGCTGGAACGGAGCGTCGGTCCTTTTCAGTTCAGATAGATTGAAGGCTTCATTAAGTGAACTTAACACATTGGTAAAAGTTCCAATTATCTATTGCTTATAGCGAGGGAAGCGAGCTCTAAGAACCAGTGTGCGCGGGAAAAAGAACGAGCTAAACCTACAGTTCATCAAACAAATTTTATATTTACATTCTACTGTGTTTTTCCATTAAATTCTGTGATCTTCGAATGCCTCTAAATGCAACAAGTAGTCAAAGGTCAAAATGATGAGTTTTTGTTATGACGTCACAAACGTTAAACGCTGTAAACTGCAACGTCGCAAGCGAAAATCAAAGTTCACGCTTGTGGCTGTTACTGTGGCTCTTCCATTAATATTAACTTACCCTTAGGATAAGATAGGAATTTTAAGGTATGAATCGCATTTGCAGACAAGGCAAGAAGTTAAAAAAATGTAAATATAAGCATTAAATCATGATTTTTTGAAGTATACACTCTCATAACTGCAGCGGTGTGTGCATACAAATTGAGTAACCGCTGCAGTTATGAGAGTGTATACTTCAAAAAATCATGATTCAATGCTATATTGTCAACATCCCATTATTCTCTCTAATGTTTTCACCCGTCATATGCAGTACTCAAAACGTGTCTTCAAACTTTAAACTCGTTATTTACGGTGACTTAAAGTTTGAAGACACGTTTTGAGTACCTCATATGCTTTGGCGAGACTCAAAAGATTTTTTACATGCTTCCATCCCTCCGTATTGAGTCGAGAAACGTAAACAAAACAAACAAAGTCATGGATGACGTCACAGTGCACTCGCGCTATATTTCCCGCGATAAATTTAGAGGTGGATCAAACATCTGTAATGAGTGTACTGGCTATTTCAGTATAGACTGCGATACCTGCCTCATTGACATATGGTTTGATTTTAATTTTTTTTAATATATAGATTTTATGTATATATTCTAGCAAGAGCCATACTTTACTGTCATTCCGATCCATTTTTAAGCTAACTGTGCATGCATGTACAGTAGGCAAGTAAGTATATGAGTTGGGAGGAAATAAACAATAGGCCATTTTGAACTAAATAAAAAGGAATAAAATGAAAAAATAAAATAAACAGTTTAAAAAATTATGTAGATATTGCATATAGTCAGACCATCAAATTTAAAGGTGGGAAATTACACACCAACAAACAGCTAGGAACCGCTCTCTCTCTCTCTCTCTCTCTCTCTCTCTCTCTCTCTCTCTCTCTCTCTCTCTCTCTCTCTCTCTGGGTAGGGGGTTGCGCTGTATGTATCATAATCATTAAAATTAGTACCTTTGGCATACTTATTGTAGAGCAATACTCTCTCAAAAATTCTTTGACGTTCGTTGATACCTAAATAAAACTATAAGTTGACAATGATGCAAGGTGTGTGTAATTCTTGCTGCGCTCGCCAGAACGGTAGCACCGTAAAACATATTAGTTTCAGAGAATCAGAAATAAACATTTATCTTAGTAAGTTTTCGGTGTTTTTAGGTAGAGGTTCATTTGGTACAATAACTTTAAATGGCAAATGATATAAAGAAAAAATGTGTCAAAATAACTAATGAGAAAAAACCTGTCTCAAGAAGAAGAAGAAAAAGAAGAAAAAGAAAAAGACCATAAGGAATACAAACGGTCTTTTACATGGAAGAACACTTTGGTGGAACCAACTGGGTGGGTAGACAAAAAACACCAGACAAAGGAATGTTCTATTAGGTTTTAGTAATACCTCAAAACCGCAAGCGCTAGAAAGAAAAATATATAAGGGTATTGTAAGTCGTCTGTGCTCCTTTCTAGGGCTTTAACGGGTTAAATATAAGGTTACCTCGTAAATTATTTGTGAATTATCAAAATAGTTCACAAACAAGAAAATACTCATAAGACTAGGACATATTAAATTGTAATTTTTTTATTTATTGACATTGGACAAACGTTCTTTAAACTATAACCTAAACTGTACCTTTTCCCGATATGAATTTATTTAAGTTGTATTACGTTACACAGAGTTAAGAGATAAAATTACGAAGTTCACATTACTGTTAAGGTACATTAATGTATCGAAATAGTCTTGTTACATAGAAGTAATCAAGTAAAGAAAAAAAGGTACATTAATGTATCGAAATAGTCTTGTTACATGGAAGTAATCAGGTAAAGAAAAAAATGTCAACAAAAAATTTCAAGACTACATGTAGCTAGAGTAAATAATCATATCTGATTGAACCTTAAATATAGGTTTGAACATATGAAAACATGTATATTTCAATTAACATTTAGCGATACATCTCAATGGGGTTTGAACGGAAATGGCATGGATCAATCAAATCTGAAATTTTTTTTAAAAAATAAATATAACGATTATTTTTTTTTTGAAATTCTACTTAATAACCAAGTAGTGTTTATCTGTAATTGGAACGTTACGAAATGCTGATATTTAAATTTACTGTTTATATGTGGGCTTATTAGATATAATCATATATACTCATGTAAACTGAGTTGTACCTGTGTTTAAGCATTAACTACCAAACTGATTTTATGTTCGTAAAGATTGTGGGCTATTGAATCCATTTCTACATACATGTACATTATAATGGTAAAACAATTAATGAACACTGCTATATATAAAGAGTTATTGCTTCCAATATTCATAAAGCCTTCATGTATATACTTGGAATTCCATAAAGTATACTGAAAGACATATTCCAGACGGCTTTAAATCAAACTTCATTGACAAGTATGATTGTTTTTATTTAGATTAGTCAAAAAGTAACCAAAGATATAACTTAGAACAGACTATTAACATACCATTTCCCAAGAACGAATGTGTTTTATAAATGCTTTATACTTTTGTCTAAAAATAAATCATGAATTTAAAATTGAATAGGAAAACTCGATTGAAGGCGACATAAATATTTACTTTGAAATATGTAAATATTTTTTTTTCATATATGAAAATAAAATATAAAAATAATTTGATCTGAAAATATTATGTAGATTATAACAAAGGACAGTCGCTGCACCCCTTATATCTTATTTTTTAATGTTTGACAATTATTCTTAATATCAAACCAGAAAATGAAAATGATGGAATATTTATTGCTCAGTAATTTATTTCTGGTTGTAACGCGGCCTTTGATTGGCTGATAGAGATGGAGGGACATGTATTATATTGTATATCATCACTAACGAAGCGCCATGACATTGCTGATGACGTGAGACGTTATCTTATCTTTTCTTCTTTAATCTCTATAATATTTTCTTATATAAAAACATCACACTAAACGCGTTTATTTTTTTGGAGACGATTTCACATTTGATTATAACCGTTAAAATTTCATAATTATCACCGGATTTTTCAACGATATCTGGTACAATTTTCTATTCAAATCAAAATCATGATAGAGCAAAGTATGATAAATCATTTTCAACCATAATTTATAATAACAATGTCAATAAGTACGAGTTGTACTTGTATTGAGTGATATTAAAATTAGATCAACCTTTGTGCCTGCAAATGTCAACCATCATGGATTTTTTTTTTAATTTTAGGGCTAAAGCTTAACGTCCTACTGGCGTGCGACCAATTCTCGCCGAGTACCATTTCTCGCCAGTACATTGTGACGTCATTTTTCGTATATAATTTTATGTGTTGATAAAATGACGTCACAATGACTGGCGAGAAATGGTACTCGGCGAGAATTGGTCGCACGCCAGTAATGGTTTTTCCTAAAATAAAATATGTATAAATATCCCACGTTTCTATTGTTTTGTTTTATTTTGGGCAAGTGTTGCAACAATATTACAAGATTACAATTTTTAAGAATGTTACTTCCATAATTGAACTAGAAGTAGTATTTCACAGCTTTTTTAGCATCTAAAAATTAAAACTGAAAAAAAAACTTCCTGTCTTTTATAATTTTCAGCATTTCGACCAAAATTTAAAACTAACAGGGACGTCTGTTACGCTATTAAAAAGAGAATATTTTAACAGATTATATTACTAGTTTTAATGATTAATATAAAGGTTATATCATTCAAAGGCGTTTAAAAAAGAAGGAGGATATTTCATGAAGGAATTACTCTGTTTGGAGTGGTTTGTATTTGAGCAATGCAAAGGTATGCTCCTTATTTTAAACAAAGGATTAAATGACACAGTCGAGAACGTAGGACGTTAACTGTAACGTTCCTTCTGACCGTCTCGTCATTCGACTATCTAATGTATTTCAAGCATGAACATATATCCTATATCTATTTTTAAACAACGTGCAGCTCATATATCTTTTTGGAACTCAACCATTACAGACATCTATATATCACCACCGGTTTACAGAATAAATTAAATCCGGATTGCACATCATTTAATTTTCATAAAATAATAAAATATATATGTCGAGGGAATGCAAAACTTTACCAAGTTAGACAACGTCCTAATTCAAAAGTTTTAATTCACTGAGTTACATTAAAATAAAATTAACCTGCAAATGACAACGAATATGATTTATTTTTAGCTAACCTGAACCGAAGGTTTAAGTAAGCTTTTCTAATCAACTGTTGTCCGTCGTCCGTCTGTCTGTTAACTTTTCACATTTTTGACTTCTCTAAAATCACTGGGCTAAAGTTTAACCAAACTTGGTACAAAGCATCGTTATCGGAAAAATATTCTAAATTGATTATATAAAGGGCGTAGCCTTTTTTAAAATGGAGATAATCCCAAAACTGGGGCCCCAATAGGGGTTCAAAGTTTAACATGGAAATACGAAGGGAAAATGTTCTAAAAAATCTTCTTCTCAAGAACCACTGCACCAGAAATGCTAATATTGACACAAAAGCTTGTTTATATAGTGAAGATTCTAAATTGTAACAATCGTGACCCTCAGAACAAAACTGTGGCCCCAGGCATTAAAGCTTGTTTATTAAGTAAAACATCGCCCCCCCCCCCCCACCCCCTCCAAACAAAAATTTGGGCCCGAGGTGGGATTAAAGTTTAACATATAAAAAAAAATATGTAGGATTATTATGCAAGCATCCTTAGATAATGTAAATTCCAAATCAACAAAACCGTGACAACGGGGCTAAAACTGGGGTCAATGTTTAACATAGAAATATATATTATGGATAATGTTTAAAAATTCTCTTTTTGAGAACTACAAACCTACAGTTGTAACGTGCAAGGGGGTCACTGCCTGTGATCCCCCGCAGGCCCGTACCCGAGATAGAATCGGATAGCCCTGATTGCTGCCAATATTTACAAGTGTAGACTTGAATCACCGCTCCTGCACATATATGGGGACTAAACGTTACGCATGCAGGGATGTCCGCACAGCTACGCAACTCAACCGGTACCAACGTTATCGCAAGCAGGGATGACCGTACACTTGCGCCAACAACACAACCTAACGCAACCAGGGAGTGCCGCACACTTGCGCTAGAAAGGCCAGAACACCAGCCGGGATGACCACACACTAGTGCTCCGCCGCAACCACCACTAACACAAGCAGGGAGGCACGCACACTTGTATTAATGCGACACAAAGCAGGGATGTCCACACACTCAATCTAGCCGTACTTGGCCAATTTTAACCCCAAACAGTCGTTTTCCGTCATTCAATAGACACTGTTCCTATATATGTGCCGGCCTAAAATAATTTGAAGTATCTAAAAACGAGAAATCAAAAATACACAAACTAATCCGACCTAATCTAAAACTATTTATGCATTAAAACTTATTTACATTAAATATTTATTATCGTATAAAAATAATTAGCAAAGTCATTGGTCATTATTGGGAACATTAATTAAATTATCAAAAATCAATAAATCAAAGGGGAATAACTCTTGCTAAAAAAATACATTAATAAGCTGCCTGCTTCACAGTTTTTGAGGTTACAATGCAGGCATCCTAGTGTAGATTCTAAATTGTAAAACCCAACCATAAACCCCAGATCAATACTGGGGCCCCAGAATAAATGATATATTAAGTTACGTTTTATTGGTTTTTTCATAGTCGGTAAGATTCAAATGAATATTTTCGTTCTTTGCATCATAATTGTACTAGTAGTGGTATTTTTTAAAAAAAAAATTTGCCCCTTAAATTTTCTTGTTTCCTTTTTATTTAACAGCATTTTAATAGATTATATAATCAATTTCAAAAGGTATCTCTTTTTTTCAAACATTAATATAAAAGCTAAAACATTGCAATGCGTTTTGAAAAAACACAAACAATACATTTCATCTTGTGCCACAGTGAAGATGATCTTGAAGGGACTACTCTATTTGGCGTGGTTTGTTTTCGAGCAAAGCAAAGGTATGTTCCTTTTAAATATAGATTTTAGAAAATTTATTCAACAAACTATAAGTCGAATATTAACAAGCATTGTTATTCAATCGTCATATCATTGCTTATGCTTAATAAAATGTGATTTGCTAATTTTAACGACAAACTTGCACATAAGAAAATCTAGCATATATTCTCTTTTTTTATGCATTATATATACTGTTCCAAGTACGATATAAATACATATCAATATTTTACGAAAGAGCGGCACCGATACTCCGGAATGAAAATTCATTCTTCATAAAATTGAAAAATAGGTCCTCATTGATACATTACATATGTTGTGGTTTTTTCAATAAGATGGTAGGGGACACCTCAATATTGTGACGTATTTATGATCAAATAAAACGATAAAATCAAGCATAATTTTATGATTCTTTTTCTTTTTCGAAATTGTAACCCAACAGCACAACGTAAATGGCGTTAACAAAACACTTGTTATTCAAAAATTCTAATCCAGCTGGGGCTTTTATAAGTTTTACCTTTTAAATTTTTTTTAAAACTTAATTTTTAGTTGTCAAATATTGTAATAAAAGTTCGAAAATTCTTAAACGGTGAAAGTATTTCGATAATTATTTTCCTTTATCGTATTTATAATTACAGGTGTCCCACACCACCTTGAGTTACTGTCATTTTTCTACTGAAAGGGAAAAGGACTGAGAAGCATTTTGAAACTATTGCATTTTGATAAATGTATTATCTATAAATTCATTAGATGAATGTAGTTTTTGAATTTTTTTTTTGTAATTTTTTTTATTTTGACACTTTCATTTCATAATTGCATATAAACATGTCATTGGTATAATAGCATATCATATAAATATTTATCATTATGATTCATTGAAATAAGTGAAATTACAATTTCAAAATAAATTTTCTCATTAGCTAGTGTCAAATATATATATATATATATATATATATATATATATATATATATATATATATATATATATATATATATATATATATATATATAAACACAGGGAAATTGACTTTTGTTGGAGTTCCACGTCAGCCCCGACCGAAGCTTAAACTCACGACCTCTGGGAACCATTCTCCTAGCAGTGAGCGGCCACTGCGCTACCGACTCGGCCATCTAAGCAAGACAAAAATCTTGCTTGCGATGACGAACGGAACCTAGCGCGCTGACCGCGCACTACACAGTCGCTTGAGATACAGGTGGAATACAGTTATACGACAATTTGAGAGGATCGGAACGATACACATTGCATAGATACACATCTATATAATAAGCACAAACATTGCAATAGCTTTCAAATTGACATATACCTGCCCATAGTAAATGATATAGATATATATAAAGCACAGGGAAATTAACTTTTGTTGGAGCTCCACCTCAGCCCCGACCGAGGCTTGAACTCACGACCTCTGGAACCCATTCTCCTAGCAGTGAGCGGCGACCGCGCTACCGACTCGGCCATCTACGCAAGACAAAAATCTTGCTTTCGATGACGAACGGAACTTATATATATATATTTTTAGTGCTTTATATATATATATATATATATATATATATATATATATATATATATATATTTATATACAATTAGTGAAAGTTATAGGGAAGAGAGTTTTTGTATTTTTTGGCTTTGGAACTCTTTAAGGATATTTTTATACTGAAGAATTGATGCTATGAAAACTTTATTATACATTAACTATTTAATGCTTTATTTACAAACATATTTCGACAGTTATTTTTCTTGTCTTCTACCTTTAATTTACCTTAAGTATTAATCCATTGATTACAAAAAACATTCAAAACAACATTTTATACATACGTTCATGCGTATGTTACACAAACTAAATTTAAATTTTAGAAAAATTCAGTTAAAGAAAGCTTACCAAAGAGATAAATATTTGGAAATCAGAGTTCTATATCGAATGATTAATTCAACACTTCACATGTCGCAATCATCTACATAAGATATGTTATGGCTTTTCTATTATTCGCAACATGAAATGACTTTTTATCAAACAGATCTAGATTAAGTGGGGTTTTCTATCGAAACATTTGATTGACAATTGATAGAAAAAGATCATGACCAAATAATACTGTATGCAAGGAAATATTCGCCCCGTTTTATTTTCGCCCCTTTTGCCCTCGTTGTCAACGGGCGAATTCAAGACAGGGCGAATTTCAATGGCTCAAATCATCTCTCTTTCAACACAACTTTGTTTGGGCGAATTCAAGGCGGGGCGAAACCGTTTCTATGGCATTTTCATCCTAAATATACTGCGATCATTTTTGGAAAACCTCATTCATTCGTCATCATATTAAAGAATAATATATTTAAATATTCCAATCATTCATTCGTATTTTTAACAATATACCATTCTTAAAAAGGATTCTTTTTTTAAATACAATGTTTTTACTAATGATTTGTATAATTTAACAAATAAGGAAACAACGTTGAAGACATCACTATAATAGGAGCCGGTATAGGCGGTTCATATACAGGATGGAGACTCCGGAATAAGGGATTGAAGATTGGGATATATGAATACTCAGACCGAGTTGGAGGAAGGATGTTTTCAAAATCCTTCCCTGATGCACCGGATCTTCCTGTTGACTTTGGAGCAATGAGACTAAGACCTAAAGACCATGTTAGGATGATCAAGGCAGGACGGGAGCTTGGGCTAACCTTTGTTCCTTTTCCTGAAGGTGGTGGAAGAATTCCTGAGCGAACTCTTTTATACATGCGCAATACTCATCTTCGTATATTTGAGTTAGGAGGACCTCGAACTCCGTACAGTCTAAGACCAGAGGAGAGTAAGAATCCTGACGATTTGTCAAGGTTTCTTTACATATTAATAACGTCGTTTTCTTGTTAATCAGTTTATCAAATTCAATAGGTTACTACACTGGAAGAAGTAGTTGATAAAACCCTCTAAGGTATTTGCATTTACCTTGTTTTAGGTTGCTTTCCGAAACATACTCCAACTATAATGGTACGAACCCCAATGTCGAGCTCTTCACTGCTACCACTATTGATGGAGTTCCTTTATATCTTCAAAGGTTTGTCTTTATTTTTATTTACAGTATTTACTGGTGTTGTTATCTATATATTTGTTTAAAATGTGTTTGTTGCTCTATAAAGCCAAATTTGGTTTTTGGTTGATTTGCTTACATCATGATAAAACTTTACTTCTGGTTTAAAAAAAAAAGATGGTTAGAATTGTATAAGTTTAAGTTTGCACTTTATTACGCCTAATATGGTCGATTTAAATCATTTCATTGTATCTGTTAAAAACTGTAAAACTCCTAAGTAGTCTCACTAATAGGAATTTGACTGGTAGTGCTTCCGAGAACTGTATACATATTGTAAATTTGTGTGGACAATTGGTTTTTCCCCAGGTCAAAAAAAATTACATACTTATGTTTAAATCTTAAAATAAGTGGCATATTAGTAAAGCGTTCACGCAAGAAATATTTTAAAGTGGAAATAACTAGGCTTGGTGTCGTTTTTTTCCGAAAAAAAAGAGTTTGGCATGCTTAAACAATAGCTTTGTGTAAAATACTTAGTAGGTTATTCAAATATATTGAATAAATATATCATTTTCATTTGTCACTGGCTTTGTTTTAAGTTCTCATATTACAAATTAATGAAATATAATGGTACTGATTACACTAGATAGTTTATATTATCTTCATTTATTCATCTAACTGAACCATATTGAAGGGTAAATAATCGCAAACATCAAATAAAAACTTTGAAGCTGTGTTTGTTATCTAAAGTTTTGTAGTGAAATGTTTTGATCATTTTCTGAAATGGTGCCCTTGACTGTTACTTTAACCTAATCCTAATTAAAACATTCGCCCACATGTTTTTTTAACTAGATTTTTCTATACGAATCGGTTTTTTTCCCAGACATTGCATATAATTAATTTATTTATATATACAGATATGTATAAAATGTGTTATTTGTGGGTTTTTCCAACTATCTCTAACATGAATTTTCCTGCGTTATTTTAAAAAATGTCTTAAGGTCCACTTTAAATTTATACGACAGAGCTGGAGAAAAGAAAGATAACTTGTATGAGAGATAAATAAACGTATGTTAAAACGATTGATTCTACTAACATGAGTAGTACGTTTTCCCTTTTTCCGAGTGATTATGAAATATTTTTAATATCTTATGCTAATTTTTGTTGTCGTTGAGTTTATCATATAGATACCAAAACCTTGAATGTTAAATTACAAATAAGAAATGTTGATAACGACTGAAAAACTTTGATACTTTGAACGAAGAGAAAGCATTGACCCTATTAATATTTCATTTTAGTTAAATGATATTTGTAAATTGATAACTTTTGAGAGCAGAACTTTTCTTTCCAGAATTTCAAAATTTTGAAAAAACAATTCGTCAGGTTGTTTCTCACATTTCAAATGACTTAAACATACAAAGATTGAACAAAAACAATGTTTTTCAATTACATAGATTTTTTACAAAAATCATAACAAAAATTTATATCAAACTATCGATTATAAATTTTTACTTATTAGTTACACAGACGTCATACAGAAAACTGGAATAAGTTTGGAGGCTCGTAGATATATTAAAGACAACAATCTATTCCAGTCCGGTTTTGGTCCAGAACAATGTCTTGAAAATTTTCCAAATGCTCGACGAGGTTTTGAAAATATCCCCATCCAAACAGGACTTCCCCCATTTGTTACAGTTCCCACGGGAATGAATTCATTCCCTACAGAATTCATGAGGCAATTTCTTTTGTCTAATCCTATTAGGTAAGCAACAACTATATTAATAAGATTAATTATCATAGCCTTATTTTTAATCATTATGTTCCGATAAAAAATAGATATGTATGATAAATTTTAACTGTTGTGTCATTACTATGTTAAACGTGTGGGAAAAAAATAAGAAAAAGAAGCAAATTAAGGAAATCTAAAAAAAAAAAAAAAAAAGGATTCATGTGTAAATGGAGAGAGAGAGAGAGAGAGAGAGAGAGAGAGAGAAGAATTAGTTGTTCTTATTGTATTTCTCATTTTGTAATCATAATTTATTCTTCGTAGTGTGCGCCTTCAATTTTATGGTTATATAACAAAAAAATCCAATTCTGTTTATGCTTAATGACACAAAACACCTACAAGTATAAAGCATGCAAACAAATAACCCTAACAAATTTGATTTGCAATTCAACACTATTTCTACTGCAATTTTAGCAGAAAACAAATTTAGAATTTTATCCTAATTTTTGTTGATTAAAGGATTACCGTATATGATGTTTTAATAATTGTCCGGTTTTGTAATAGTGTGAATAGTATCAAGCAACAGATAGTTGATTTTGAAACCCGTTGATATTTGTATGTCAAAGTATGATATAATTTCCTATTGATTTCCGCTTGTTTTCTTTTTTTATCGTTTATGAATTTTATTGAAGCAAATTAATTTGGCAATTCTTTTACAGTCACACACTTACCATGAATAGGCAGCTTGTTAAAGTATTAAGGAAGAACAAAGGATTGTATCAATTGAAGTTTAGAGAAACAATTTCAATTAATGGATTAATTATTCCGACAAATAAGTATTGCTATGTATATTCTCGTAATGTTATACTCTCAATTCCAAAAGTCCCTGTCCAGAAAATTCAGATGCCACAATTCAGTAATCCCCAGTTCTTGTCCGCGCTTGATTCAGTATTAGATGTGCAATCCTCAAAGATTTTCCTGATTTACAACTACCCATGGTGGCTAGGAGGATCACATAATTTCACTTTCACCCATTCCGATCTTCCATACAGACAATCATACAACTGGGGCATTTCAAGAACAGGGAAGGCTGTTCTTCTCATATCATACACAGACACTCACGATGTGCCATTCTGGAGCCGACTTCAAAACACTGGAAACATAATCAGTAAGAGATATGACGAGACAAGAGTCACGGACGAAGTAGTAAAACAGGCTCACTTACAGTTATCCAGAGTGTACAACAGACATGTTAATAGTATTCCAGATCCCATCGATGGGATGATGTTTGTCTGGAACAAATATCCTTATAATGGCGGATGGGTGGATTGGAAACCTGGATCTAGGTGGAACGATATCAAGAGATATCTCACTCGACCATTTTCACAAGAAAATATATTCATAAATCATGGTTACTGGGGTGCTGAACATAACGGATGGGGAGAGGGTTCCTTGGAGGCTGCAGATGACGTTTTGTCCTATTTCAATATACCTTCCTATTTGCAAACAAACTAATTAACAACAAATCACAAAGACTAGTGCATATCGTTTCGTGTGACTGAGCTGCTTGATTTATCTATCAAGGTCTTGAAGATCCTTTATATTGATGCCAGATATTTCTTGAGTTTAAAATTTTTTGGTGCACACGTTAAGATCAAATCTAATCCAACGATATCTGCTATTTAAAAAATTGTTTTACATCTAATAAACATACCAGATGTACAAATTGAATCTTATTTATTAATGGTGTAGTTATATAAGTTTCTCAAGGATGACAATGGCTAAATGATGATCTGGTTTCTCATACAAATGGATAAGGCTTTTATAACCAATGTCTGATGCATATTCCAATCATTTGTGCTTAATGAAATATGTTCAATCAAGTTAAGGTTTTAATTTGCCATAAAACATTAAAACAACCTCATTGTGAAGATCATGATGGTACTATTTGAATATCAGTTTCTGTTTTGAGTTCTCCCAGAGGATCATGTTTCTTTAATTATTACTTAATTGATTTTACGTTTAAGTATTGCTATTATTATAGTAAACAACTTTTAATATATTTTTGAACATGGCGATCTTTACTTTGTATTGCTCTTGAAAATACTTTGATTTGATTCAAACATTGATAGATCTGACGATGCTTTAGAAATTAGAGGAATATTTGTGGATTGATATTTTTATAATATACTGTATACCATTATATCATGAATTCACTCAAATCCAAGTTTATCCCTTAGATGGCATGCAATTTACATTAATCAAGAATATCATTAACCCTCTTTTAAAAGTTCGTAATGAGTTGCTTCTAAAATGAAGATATTTATTTAACTAAGTTGAAACAGTTTAAATAATACGTCATAGTCTTGTTTTCCAAAGTTTATAGACAAGAATATTTCAAATTTCTATACATGAAACATAACGTAAGAAAGGCAGTTCTTGTGTGAATAATGTTTCATATAAATATGTATTAAACATCAACAGAAAAAATTAATGTAGCTTTATATCTTATACCTATATGATATTAATGTGCATGCAAAAATGTAATCTGTTGGATTGTTTATGTTTTATTTTGATTTTTGTTTGATTTAACAAATTTTTGACGTCAAATTTGGTAATAACATAAATTTTTTCCTTCAATGACGATTTAGTGTACTTTCTACAAAATTCTTCTCATTCAATACCATTTGTCTTAAATGAATTCAAGCAATCTTTTCATCCTAGTAAAAAAACTGACCTTAAATTGCTCTTTGTATACGTTACTACGTTACAATCTTCACTTACGGTATCTAAATATCACAAAATAACTGCAATTAATCTATAAAAAAAAAACGAACAAACGTTTCCAATTCCCGGCCTTAGTTTAAAAATTAAAAAATAAAACAAGTAACACGTTACATTTTCACAAGCACACATGTTCTAATGTATTAATTGTAATGGTTGATCACAGAACAATCAGCCTATTAAACATAGTTTGAGACCAGTCAACATTTATTGCAGGGACTGGACTGACACAAATGGGCATGGTACAATCACTCCTTTGATCAGAGTAATCAAAGGACAAATATTTTAAACCTAAAGTACCAATGGAACAGTACTTCTGACATATTTTAATTTTAACAACAAAAACATGAATTGTTAAAATCAAATTACGTCAGAAGAACATGACTTACACTCTCACATTACAAGGTAAAGTCTGAACAAATATGCAATGAAATTTTATTTCCTGATTTCAAAGTTCCAACATAACAATAAATATTAAAATTGTAAAAAAAAAAAAGCAAAAAATGTATTGAGATTATTGTAAACAATATAATATTTGTATAGCAACAAAGTTAGTGTAGTTTTGTGAAAGATCATATCAAATATGTCCATTTCTTTTAAGAGCTGAGGAAAAAGTATTGTCATTAATGGAAATCCTACTTTTTATAAGATTGATCCGTTGGTTTTCTAATAAGTTATACATCTTTTATGGTTTATTATTATTCTGTCGCTATCAATAAGAAACGTACAAAACTGCACACATCAACTTGAATTTACAACAATCAAAGCATTACAACTCTTTAAAAAACGTTTGTATTTTATCTTGGCCTTCCCTATGATGTGTTTACTTTTCTCTATTTAGCGTTTATTTTAGTTAATCTAACAGCGAACAAAAATAAAGAACTTCTTATATCGCAGGAATCGTAACACATAGTAAAGATTGGCTAGTTCTAGTCGCACAGTATTCACACCCTTATTACATTTGCTACTTCGATTACATTTGCTACTTCGGTCCTAAAAAAATTGACTTAGTTTGTAAACATGCTAAAGATAAAGTTACAATATTTGTTTTTGAAAAAAGTAGGCTTATATCCTGTGCCTTTTTAAATGCCAATATATACCATTGATATATACACACTTTATTTAAACGTCAGTATACAAAGTTTCTCCTGGCAGACATAATGACGTGAACATGCGGCACAGCTGGAGCCTGGAAGGTATGGTCTCTGGTTTAATGTACTGCTACAAAATAAAAGATATTGTCATAATACATATGTAAGTGGGTTGTTATATTGTTGTATGTGTGTGTATATGATGTGTATTAGTGGTTAGCTCACCTGGATGCATAATTACAGACAATGAACGAATTTTCACCACAGTCCGACTTTCCACATCCCACATAATTAGAATCTGCCCATGTTACCTATAATTATAGAGGTTTGCATAGATATGTTAACTTGTATATATACATTTTTTCTATTTTTTACTAAATGTTTCGTCGTCAACCTTGTGGTTTATCGAATATACATGTTATCCCTCGAAAAAAAAGAGATCCACAATTGTAGGAGTGACATTTTTACATTTTATAGGGTTTTTTTTTTATAGAAAATTTTCCAGTTAAGTTGATTTTGCTAGCCTACATGTACCTGAGTGTAATAATCGCAGAATTTGAACAGTTGGCATTCATTGGTCCGGATATTGTAGTAATCCCCCTGTTCGCGCCAATATTCGATTGCATCTGTTATGTTATCACCCTCTGTACAAAAAAAAACAACATACCGTTATTGAAAAACAGAATTCAAAATATGAAGCCTTTAGTGTAGAATCTTTTTTTTCATTCAGAAGATACATCGTTGAAAAGAAATGATAGAAATAACTTACTCCTTCCGTAGAAAATGTTTTCCCCGACACTGCTGAATACATGAGACTGTCGTGACCTGTAATCGTTATGGTTGAAGGAACAACCTGAAGCGTGCTGTTGTGCAATGCTTTCCAGTTCTCTAGAGTACATCTGGAAAGTACGTTTCAGAAATTTTTATACTATTTCATCCAAAAGTTAAAATTTCGTAAAGAAAATATAACTGAGTAATATCATTTTAATTATTTGGTTTATTTTATTAATCCAATCATTATCATAAAAGTTCTATGGATTCTTGTTAGGTGATAAATTTTATTGAAGTAATTTTTCCTGTAAGTTGTCCTTGTAAGAATATTTTCTTGACATATTTGGTATAAATGACTGTATACATATTAATATATTCAACTTTCCTTGAGTTTTTCTTTACAATACGATGTTAATTTTTTTTTTTATAGTTTTATACACAGGGTTAAATCATGCATACTCACTAGTTTCTTCATGTTTGCAGCTGGTGGATCAACCATTGATCGTATTGCATTGTGTTCCTAGAAAAAATGTGGAATAGTTTTACCACTTTTTCATTTTAAAGATTTGATAATTTCATCAGACTCTATTCTTTTTGAAGTATGTAAATACTGTAGAAAAAAAAAATTCTGGCTAAACTGATAAATTTCATTGATCAATTTTTTGAGGTTCAATGTTTTAATGTTATCAAAATTGATTAATCTGTATGGCGGCGTGGAAGGGCCAGATGAAACTAGAAATAAATTTTATTTGCTCGGACGAATTAGGATTTGTTCGGACAAATTAGCTATTTGTTCGGACGAAAAAGTTATTCACTCGGACGAAATACGATTTGTTCGGACGAATAATTCAGTTATTTGTTCGGACGAATTAGGATTTGTTCGGACGAATTAGCTTTTTGTTCGGACGAATAAGTTATTTGTTCGGACGCATTAGAATTTGTTCGGACGAATTAACTATTTGTTCGGACGAATTAATTATATCTGGAAATAAAACAAAATTTTTAAAGAGTAATTTATAAGACTATCTGATCTGGCAATAATGTTGCTGATAAAGGGGGAAAGGGTCTGAGATCAAGCCATTCATTTTTTTGAATGTTGTTTTTCCTTCAAATGATAGCACCTAAATGTTATACATGTACTAGTCACTGATATATCAATGGCGTTGGAACAGGGGTGGGAGAGGCGGTCGTCGCCCTAATAATTTTGCCAAAAAATAAATTTTAAAAAAAACATATATAACTGAATTGAAATTTAAATACGGCGATCTTGATTCATGTGAACGGCGATGATAACGGCGATTTATGTTCAATGGAGCGGCGAAGTGTTAACTTCATTGTTTACACGATCAAATTTAGGGTATATATACATATGTACATGATTCTGGCGTGTTTTGACAATCAACAATGCATTAATTAAATAAGTTCGACATTAAAAAATATCGTTCTTCAGCTTTGATGATCAATTACAAGTTGTAATTCATTAGAAACAAAGAATCTCATATATTTTATGAGCTATAAAAATATAATTTTTTTATCTCATACGTTTGGTGTACATTACCCGTGTGATAAACCTTTGCTATATCAAACGGGTGATGCTAATTATCAAATACTTCCGGGCCGAACTATTTTTGACACAGCCCCTCGCTTCCACGCTTCAGTGACCTATTTTCGAAGATTTGCTAGTACTTTCAACATAATTATATCTACTACAAAAATTGATAGGCCCCGACTTTTTTTGCAAAGATATACGTAACCGTAACCAAAATACCTAAAGACATTTTTTTTTTTGGTCAAGCTTTTTTATATAAGTTTATCCCCCTTCGAACTATCAATTTGCTTTGCGTAGTTTATAAAACTGCAAATTACGTTAACTAGGCCTATATCAAGGACTTCATCCTGGTCTGACGACCGATGAAAACAGAGCGTACTGGTTGTGTTTATATACAAGAACTTACCGAAATAATGTTTCAAAAGACTTTGATTCCACCACCAGTAAGCATCCTTATTCACTATTTTCAATCTCGAATCATTAGGCCCGTGTTTGTGTTATAAAACACCAAGAACTGTTCCTCGTTCGATTCAATTCAAACTAACGAGCATTCGCAACTTTGTGTATGTCAACAAACTTTATTATTCAAGTCTTCTGATCAGTTTTTCCATTTAATCAAATGAATAAGCTCTTAGAACAATTATTTAGAGCTAAATAATTATTTCAAAGTTTATTTCAGTGAAACTTTACATTAAAAAAGTAATATTTATCTCAGAAATTACGTACTAAATTGTATTGCGCAAGGTCACAATAACCGCATAACACAACGTTGCATCATCGTTTTTAATCTTTGAAAAAAAAAATCAATTTGGGTCATATAAAAGACTGTCTCAAAAGCTTCATTAAATAAATAAAAATGTATGAGATAAATAGAACATCTACAATTGTGTGATTTTATATTTGCTTTATCCAACTCGTTGAAATGGTTATATTCGCTCGGCCAGCCTCGCGAATACATACACCATTTTAACTCGTTGGATAAAGCAAATATAAAATCACACAATATTGATACCCTCTATATATTATGTTAGCACAGGATTCACGGAAATCCATTTAAGGATTTTTAACGTCTTTGAAGTTCAACAGAGACTGATAAGTTGAATCAAATTTACGTAGACATAATTGGTGCTTATACATTCACACGCAGATCCAGAAAATGTTTTGGAAGGAGGGTGGGGTCCAAGGGATTTCTATGTTTGCTGAGGGGAGGGGTCTTAGACCTATTTTTGGTAACTTTACAATCTAAATTTAAGAAATTTAAATTTTCTAAGGAAAGCTGACCCACCTCTAGATCCGCGCTTGATGTACATAAGCGTCTTTAATATAAATGTGAGTTGCGTTATCTTTATTCACATATTATATTATGTCGTCAAAGGTAATAAATAAGGATAAAGTACAACTTGGACGTATGACGGTTGTAAAATCTCTAGTTATTCGAAAATCAATCATTTATTTCTGTTTTTACCTACTTCTTAAGGGGAGGTAATCACCAAATTGAACAGAGATGTTTTTGTTTTTGAATGCCATTTGTGATTAAATAAAACGTGCAGTAGTTATTCAAGAATATCAAGAAGAAGGGTTAAAAATGTTGGATATTAATAAATGTATTATGTCATTAAAATATTCATGGATTAAAAGATTAATTGTTGGACATAATTCATGCACTTCCATATTGAAGGCCATCAATGGTGAATACTTTGTCAGCTTGTTACTTGATTTTGGTGATGCATTTATAACTGAATGTGTTATTCCCAAAAAACTTTTGGAAAGATGTATTAAAATCAATGTTCTATGTTATAAAATTTTTTGATGATAATTATTTTGAAGAAAACTTTTTATCTATGCCTATTTGGTATAATAGCCATATTAGAGTTAGTATGAAAACAGTGTTTATAAAAAGTTGGTACAAAAAAAGGTGTAAAGATTATTAATGACTTTCTAGATGACAATGGAGATTTTTTGTCACATTTAAATCTTTAAAAAAATTGATTTGCATATCTGTACAAAGTTGGTGCTATATCAACAAATCTAAAATCCTTTTTACCGGTACATATCAAATGTTTATTTAAAAGATCCTTTACTCCATATATTCCATTATATAACAAACCTTTTCTTTTGGAAAACAAATGTACAAAACCCATCTACAAACAACTAATTGCCTCTAAAATAACTCCAACTGCAATTCCAAAGTGTAATTCAGAATTGATACAATATGGGGTGGAAATTTATGTTTATGATGCTTTCAATGTATGTTTTAAGACAACCAACGACTCATCTATTCAGTGGTTACAATACAGATTACTTCATAGAACTCTTCCTGTTATTTGTCCTAACAAATCCTAATTCGTCCGAACAAATAACTTATTTGTCCGAACAAATCGTAATTCGTCCGTACAAATAATTTATTCGTCCGAACAAATAGCTAATTCGCCCGAACAAATCCTAATTCGTCCGAACAAATCCTAATTCGTCCGAACAAATAACTTATTGTCCGAACAACTCCTAATTCGTCCGAACAAATCCTAATTCGTCCGAACAAATCGTTATTTGTCCGAACAAATACCTGATTTGTCCGAACAATCCTAATTCGTCCGAACAAATCGTGATTCGTCCGAACAAATCGTTATTCATTCGTCCGAACAAATCGTTATTCATTCGTCCGAACAAATCGTAATTCGTCCGAAAAAATACCTTAATCGTCCGAACAAATAAGACTATTTATTATTTTTATCTGGCCCTACCATGCCGCCGTAAATCTGCATATATTTTGATACATTATTAATATTTTGGATTAATTTTAAAAAGAAAATACCTGTACATAGTTTCCGGAACACAAAGTTAAGACTTGCAGGAAGAACAGCATGGGAAACAGACATAAGTTTGTGTTCATTGTGTTGGCGAATATAACATGTAAGTCCGGGAAGACGAAGTTAATTTTTATGTCTGCTGAACGAAATTACGCCATTTATATACAAACTCATTACTTCCCTTGTTGTTCAGTTTCATAATATATTGATGATTTATGTGTAATTAATACAAATATGCACTTTTATTTTAACTTTGGAAATAACAAGTTAATCAAAACTTCCGAAAACTAAAAGGTTAAAATTGTTTGTACATACAATTTTCGCAAACAATAGCATTAAATTATTTTTTTGTTTTTATTCATGTTGATAGGTCAGGCTGGCGACAAAATGTACATTACAGAGTGCATCGTAATTAATAAATCATTCAAAATAATCAATTACTTTAACAATATTAATTGTATGTTAATGATATTAAATTTCAATCTAAATTTTATTGTGTTTTATTTTGGAAAAACTGTCTTCTGTTTTATCAAATTACTAGTATTCTAGTCAAATTTAAGAGTGCAAAGATTTTTTTTCAGTTTGTGACGTGCGCAAAGATTAGAGCTGGTTTTGTTAATCTTTGAAAAAAACAAATTACTTTGTTACGCCAAAGCAGCCAAAGTATAATTCAGAAGAACATGTTCTGGGAAAAATCATGCACCGCCTCTTTTTTTATAGGAACTAGAAGAACAAAGGTGGCAAAAAGAGACTGGATTTATAAATTGTACTTTTTAAATTTTAAAATGTTCTTTTTATGTCGTAAATATAATTTGCTGTATCTCTTTTATTTTTATCAAAGATATTTTTATACAAAATATTTGAGCATTAATCTCTTAACGCTATTGAACGTTGATTTTTATGATCAAAAACTAATTTAAAATTGTTTCCTTTCATATTGTCATATTGTTTTATTCAAGTTTTATTGTTAGTTTAAGGGTGATTTATTCTTAGGAATCAAGAAAATGTTCCTAGGTTAACTTATTCGCCAAAAAAAAAACACCCAAGAGAGTAAGGAGGAAAGCTATTGTTTTTTTCATAAAGTACCTATCAAAAATCTAATAGGTGTGTAGATGCAAAAATGTAAATTGGAGTGAGAAAAAACCACAGGCCTGTCACAGCATAGTTAAAATGTATCAATGCTGTGTTTTATGTGTTGTTTCACAAGATTTATTTTAATTGTCGGTGTTATTTCACACAGAATAACACACCTTCAAAAGTTGCTGTGCTAACATTTTGACAGTATATTACATTGTATTCAAAATTGAAGCAAAACGTAAATTTTAATTACAGCTATGATGGCAATTTACACCAGTTTTTGTTGACGCAGTACGCAAAAAAGTAAATCTTGAAGCATGCAATTCCGGTACTTGCTGATTTAAACTGAGGCAAATTGTATGGGGACTGCTCTTTTGAAAAAAAATGTTAAATGGATAGATTTAATTGGAAAATTCATTATTTATATGTATGTGGAAGGGACACTTTCATGTTTTGTGTATTATTTATCGAAATAAACAATAAAATCAAGTATAATTTTATAAATAGTTTCTTTCCCGGCAGTGCTATCTGACAGCGTAGCGCACTGGGCTAGAGGGTTTACTACTGACCTATATGTCATGAGTTCGACTCCTGCAGGGGATTTTAAAATTTTCACTACGCCAAAGTTTTTAAAACGTATTTTTTGGTTAAATATTGTGAAAGAAAATTTTAAACCGGTGAAAGTATTTCAATTTTAATGTACTTTAATTCTTATTAATATCGACATATATTCTACCTTGAGGGGATGGGAGGATGGCTTTTAGTTTCTCTCAGCTTGGGATACATAAGTTAAAGTTAAATCGTATAAGTTAATTTTCCCCTTTATTTATTTGACTTAGTTTTGCATTAAAGCGAATGTATTTGCTTACATGTGCCTAAAATGAAATACACATGTATTTATCATTCCAACACAATATTTAGGTAACTCAGAAATGTAAAAGTCCCCTATGTGATTGGGCCCTGGGATTTAGGAACGATTAACTTCTATCAGAGGAACTTTCATACCAAATAGTTTTTTGGAAAAATTTTGGTGTTTATTTGCAATGTTTTTCATTCATTTTTATGTCACAGAGTAAGAAGATATGAAAAATTATCTTTTGGGGGAATACAAAAATACATTGATATAAAAAAAAATTTGAATGTTATGAGGTGTTATATTTTTTTATGTGTCTTAAGGAAATATCCTTCATATGACAATAAATAATTATCTCAATTTGTTAATAGTTAACTTTTAAAAAAAAATCTTTTACAGAAACACGAAAAATCATTAAAAATTCTTTTTAAATACCTATGATATCACTGTTATCTTTTTAATATTTGATAAGTTTATGTTTTGTGGTCTTCTATTGAAAATTGGAATAAACTGTGGGTGTATAGCGCCACCTTAATTCTATATTTATAACCCAACATATTATTTAAGATTTTTAGGTCACCTGAGTAAACTCATGTGACCTATTGCTATCCGTTTTCGTCCGTCGTCGTGCGTCATGCGTCGTCCATCGTGTGTTAACATTTTTACATTTTTAAATTCCTCTTATTAACTAAAAGTCCAATTGTTACCATTTTTGATGTGAGACATCTCTATGGTAAGAGGAATCCAAATTGTAAAATCCATGGCTCTACCACCCCCGGGGAAGCACAAGTGGGGCAAAATATGCAAAAAAAACCCCCAAATTTTCAGAAATCTTCTTCTCTACTCCCAAACATGTGAGGAAAAAACTAAATGCATGATTATGATGTCCATGAAGCCCTCTACCAAAATTGTGAAATTCATGACCCCTGTGTCAGGGGTTCAGGCTCTAGGGTGGGGCCATATAGTTAAAATGTATTAAATCTTAGAAAATCTTCTTCTCTCCTCCCATATACATTTGTTAAAAACTAAATGCGTGATAATGATGTACATGAAGCCCTCAACCAAAATTGTGAAATTCATGACCCCTGTGTCAGGGGTTCAGGCTCTAGGGTGGGGCCATATAGTTAAAATGTATTAAATCTTAGAAAATCTTCTTCTCCACTCCCATAAATATCTGTTAAATGCTTACTGCATGATTATGTTGTTCATGAAGCCCTCAACCAAAATTGTGAAATTCATGGCCCCTGGGTGAGGGGTTCAGGCTCTAGGGTGGAGCCAATATGGCCATATAGTAAAAACGTATTGAATCTTAGAAATCTTCTTCTTTACTCCCACACATGTGGGCAAAAACTGAATACATGGTTATAATATAATACCCACTAGCTCCTCTACCAAAATGTGAAATACATGGCCCCTGGGTCAGGGGGTTCAGGACAATGGGGGGGGGGTTGGGCAATATAGTGTTAATGCATATAAAGTTTAAAAATCTTTTTCGCTATTCTCACACATCTGTATGAAAAACTGGCTTCATAATTATGTTTACCAGGAAGTCTGCTACTGAAATTTTAAATTTCATGTCCTCTGGAATATGGGTTTTGACTCTAGGGCAGGACCAAAATGGATGTATAGGTATTATTGTATATAATGTTTAAAAATTATTTTCTTTACTCCCACACACCTGAAAGGAAACTGAATTCATGATAGATCAGATCTTTAAGTTTTTCACCAAAATTATAGGTTTCATAGTTTTTTTTTGGAAGATTTCAGGCAGGGTGGTGGTCGTCTTTACAAATTTATAATTTTTCTATTCCAGAATGAAAACTAATTAAATGCATATATTTGAGACTCCTCGACAAGTTTGTGTATGGGTTATATGCTACTCAGGTGACCTTAAGGCCATCTGGCCTCTTGTATAAATTAAAGTCTAGTTTAATATCTACAAGTATTCAAAAAGATGGATGGCTCTTTCCATACAAAACAAAGTATCCAGTAAGAGTTGTATAATAACATTTATTATAATAAAGTTACGTTATATTAGCCAGCCTGGTAATGGCGGGATGTGGTTTGACTGTGACTTTGCCTTCATTGTCATATTAAGCTTTTGAACATAAATGTGGATATTGGTGGTCCTTATGATAACCTGAAGGACAAAGACTTGCATAGGTTCCTTTTGTGAATGGTGTTTCTCCTCGGAAGTTTCCTCTACAAAATCATATAAAACATTTAACTAAAAACATGAGAAACCACTTAATTGTCAATTGTCTTTAAAATATTTAAATAAAAGACGAATGATGCGCCTTATAGCAATTGCTTTCATGTTCTTTTTGCATTATGCAACACAATATTTTAAGCAATATGAGCTGTATTTTTTTTTTAATTCTATTTTGCTGCAAAAACCTGCTAGTATCATAAGTCTGCATGTAACTTAAACTTTTATGATAAATAAGATTTTAAAAAATCTTCTTCTTTTTTTGTTGGAAGAAAGATTCTCTTCAAAGGAATATATAGCAGATCAAGTGTTGTACAGGTTGTACAGAACACAAATAATTAAATTGTGCTTCAATTAAGGCTTTTTAACAGCTTTTCTCACACAAAATATGGCTAACAGAATTCAAAAACCATGATACTTTTGTCATTTTAGTAGAAAATAACATTTTCGTAAAAAAAAAAAAAATCAGCATGAAAATCGTAGCTCATATTGCTTTAAGAGTACTAGACGTTAAAGGAAAACGATTACCCCGGTCCATAGTCACAGACGGTGAAGTAGTTGTGTCCACAGTGGGCCGTACCACAGCCTACGTACTCGGTGCTGGCCCAGACAACCTGTATTCATACAACATCCTGTTCTTACAATATTGTTTGAATTCAAAATAAATAATGTCAATGTATCCACAAAAATAGTGTTTGATATTAAAAATGAAACTTATGATACAATATGGTATAAAGGTGAGGGTCGGTGCTCCGGGTGATAAACAACAACTTTGGGCTAATATAGGGTGAAATATTTTAAAAAAGCAATGCCATTTTTATATCACATAATGTACTTATAGAAAATATCAAACAAACAATATAACAAAAACATCATGTGATGATTATTGTCAACAAATCGCTCCAAGTGCTATATCTTTGTCTTTTATAAATTTTCCCTGTCCATTTGCGTCAGCAGTTTGTATATCAAGTTAACGCCAACGTAATCATTTGACGTCATACTCAGAGATCGGGATTTGAACGAAGCAAACCGAATTCCACGTAATAATAACCGACGATTAACCGAAAGGGGAGGATTTCGTCAAATCGATAAACGGGGCATGTAGATTTTAGTCTTGTAAATTTCCTGTCAGATTCAGTCGCTGTAAGTTTCGACCAATCGATAAACGGGGCGTGTAGATTAGTTTCTATAGAGCTATGAATTAACTACAGTTTCCGTTAGAAATAGAGGGAATCATACTCGGTAGATGTAAATATACATATGTGGATGAAGCCGGATAATTAAGTGTCATTGCGTCCAATGTATTCATGCCCTTATAATGTTATGACTGTTCTTGTACCACTAGCCTCATAGAAAATCGCGAAAATCAGTTTGAATAGTTATTGTATTAATGGTAAAAAAATATGTAACGTTAAAATATTCAATGATTTATATATAGTTGCCCCACCTGAGTGTAAATGTGAAGTATGCTTTATACGGTCGATTTTCCTTAGTGTAAAGTATAATATGCTTTGTATGGCTGATTTACTAGAGTGTAAATGTTAAGTGTATGCTTTATACATTTGATTTACCTGAGTGTAATGACCACACCTGCTACTGCACGATTGGTCGGCGAAGGTGTAATGCGTGTTCTCCGCATACCAGTGACTAACTATGTACTCAGGTGTGTGGTTCCCTGCAAAAAAATAATCCCTACCTTTGTAAACTTTTATCGACATTAAAGATTTGATGTACATGCCTTTGAAGTTTTACACACAGAGTAATACTATACCCGGATTTATTTTTCTTAATTTTCAAATGAACCCATTGTACCAATCTATAATTGTATTACTCAAAATATATAGCAACATTTGGTGCATTTTTATATCATGAGATGACCCTCATGAAAAACCATAAATAGAATTATGTATTTTTTTAAGTAGAAAATGATTTTACTAATCAAATTTCACAATTTAAAGTATATCGCTACTGTAGCACTTTTTTCATCTGCTTCGAAGTGCGGAATATGACAATTTCATATATATCCCTGTAGTACTAGTAAATGTATCTGTTTTTGCCCTTGAAAAGAACCAAATGGTAGATTTTCTTGAACACATACTAGAGTTGGTGTAAATTACACATTGCTTTAAAATAAAGAATTTTACTATCGTAGTATTTTACGAATTTTTTTAAGTCACGAAACATGTCTAAAGATCTGGTCATCTAAGAGCATAGTTAAAAGCATACAGGGATGGGATTGATTACTTTCAAAAGTAATTCATTAAATTACAATTCCTTTTGGTTTTAAAAGTAATCAATTACAAGCTAATTACATTTTAGAAGTAATCGATTACATCAGATTACTTTTCTTTCTTTTAATCATCATTACTTGTGATTTAATACCAGTATTTGATGGGTTTTTTCTGGTTTTGTTTTTAGTTAAGGTATTTAATGTTTAGGAAAGAAAAATGGATTTGTGACAGGAGTATTAATTCTAATAATAGATTATAATTTTACAAGTTTTTTCAGTACACTTTAACATTTTGATGATGTTTGAGATATTTTTTGCTAAGCGTCTTCTTTGGTTAAATATATCTTTGTGTTCTAAAACGAAATGACATTAATTTATCCATCAAAAAAGACGCAATTTTTAATTATGTTGAAAAACAAAAAACCGTTTACACATGATTGACCGTGTTGATCTGTGTTGAACTTTGACTACTAATTGGTATGTTGGTATGTTTTAGTACTATTAACGCAGTGGTTAAATAGGAATATTGTGGTATATGATTTTCGTTATCACGATACTGTCTTAGAAATCTTAAAGCACATTAAGTAATGAAAGGAGCACCAGCGAGCAGCTTTCCTGCTAGCTGCGGGTTCGTAGCTTCAGGTCTTAAAAAATTCGAATGGACGTCGTCCTGTCGTCCATCCGAATTTTTTCAGACCAGGAGCTACGGACCTGCAGCTTCTTTCCTGTCTTATACTTCTTGTTGTTATTCATTTAATATTTTGAATTTGTCTTTAATAGTTAAGAAGTAATTAGATAAGAGAACTCGGTGCTTTTATAATGTTACAATTACATGTATGACATATACTTTCAATAACTAGTGGCATACTAACAGTTCAGTAATGGTTTCAAACTTACTTGTACTCCAGTAGATATTTTCGCCTACATAGTGCCAAGTGCTGGATTCCTGTGATCTAAGTGAGTTATGCTCAAGTTTGCATTTGTTAGCCCAGGTCTGTGCAATTTTGGCCAACTCGTCGCTCCACATCTGAACGAGATATTCATTTAGGGTTCACTATTTTCTAACTACAGTATGTGTCCGTACAAGTCAAACCACTATGTTCTTAAAAACAGGAAACAGGCATCATTTTGTGATTCTTTTTTTATTATTAATTATAATTATATTACCTAAATAATTTTTTCTTCATTTTATCTGTGTTCGGTACAAAATTGTTTTTTACTTTTTTTTTCTTTTGTTTTTGGTTTTAAGGGGGGTAGGGTTTTTTTTTAAACACTTTCGTTCATAAGAAATTTTAAAATGGATTTGAAGGCAAAAAATCTTACGATTTAGAAAAAATGCATGAAATTATAAATATACCGTTTTTATGATACAGCGTTGCTTTTTCGTTCACATTAAAATTTAAGTGTCTCTTACCACCACCAAACATTGTTCATGCAACTGTAATCTTACAAAGAGCATGTGTTACTCACCATTTTGCGCATGTTCGATGCATGAGGACGAACATTGCTTCGGAGTGTGTTGTGTTGCTATTAATAAAAATAGAAAGGAAAAGATAACATGTACATTCATACAATTAAGATAAAGTGAAAAGATTGTTTTCGAAACCATTCTAACACAGTAGACAACAGATAACGACTTGATATAATGACTCACCCCCCACCGTCCAAACACGGTGACCTCTTTTTAAATCAGGATTACACGCGTGAATGGTGAACCTCCCTTTTAACTGAAAACTCTTGTTTATTATTGTTTATTACATCCTTATTACATTTTCATTAATTACAAACATAAATATTGTAACATGTATCGAGATATTTTTTGTACGAGAAATAATGTTTTGGCTAGCTCCCATTGCCTGCACTGTATCGGATAATGCATCTTACAACTCTTGAAAAATGGCTGGTGTAATGACGTAATTACGAAAGACAAATAGGGCCACATAAAAAAAAATTATCTCGTAATTACGAGAAAAAATCTCGTTATTACGAGTTATTTATCTCGTTATTACGAGAAAAGATCTCGTTATTACGAGTTAATTATCTCGTAATTACGAGAAAAGATCTTGTTTTTACGAGAAAATATTTCGTAATTACGAGAAAAGATTTCTTTATTACGAGAAAGGATCATGTAATAACGAGAAAAGATCTCATTATTACGACTTTATTTTCTCGTTAATACGAGAAACGATCTCTTTTATTACGAATTATTTATATCGCAATTGCGAGAAAAGATCTTGTAATTACAAGTTTATTATTATTTTATATCAAATTTTGTGTACGCTTTTAAACGATCAGTATGCTAAGTATGTGTATAATAAAAGACACTGCAGTACTTCATACACTTTACATAAAGAAAATAGAACAATGAAACGAGCCATTTTAAATGGATCTTTTCTCGTAACAACGAGATTTTTTCTCGTAATTACGAGAAAAAAATATTTATTATGTGGGCCTATTCATACGTCAAGCAATAATGAATTATTATTGTTTGATATAAAATTGTCTGGCATAAGGGTCCTTAAAGTATACATTTTGCTTTGCGTCATTTTAGGTATACATGAAAACAGTTTAAGAGACACGGGGATACAGGAATCTAAAATTTATTTAATGATGATATCAATCGTATTAGACCGTCATTGTACGAAGGAAAATTTTCTCTGTGAGGGAACAATCAGTTCAGACGTTAAAAATAAGAAAAATTTCTCACATGCGAGTAAACTTTGGATAACTATAGATTAAGAACATACATTCCTCATCACTTAAAGGGTACTATGCGCTAAAATAGCTCTAAAAATTAACTATCGTCTCAAGTCAGGGACCGGAGTCCGCATAGTTCTCCAAGACTCATATCCCGGGGGTCAAATTGGAAAGAATCGTACAGTCAGCAAGCAAACACCATATTGACCGTTGTTTGCAAACTAAAAGAATATATTCTGAAAAATTTTAAACCAAGTTTTTTGGAGGTTTTTTTGTTTGCGAACTAAAAGAAAATATTCTGAAAAATTTTATACCAAGTTTTTGGTTTTTCTAACCATGGTCATAAGATATCCCTACCGTTGTAAAATCACACAATGATGACACGAAGCAATACGTTGCAAGTACCACAGAGCACAGGAGAAACTTAAAGGTCGCCATCATAACACACTAGAAGGCAAATCTGTGGCGACGTTGATTTTATAGTGGAGAGATAAGGCATGATAATGTGATAACTAATAAGACTTTAGTAACCATTGATAAAAGATCATGCAAGTTAAATCGGTCCTTGCTTCATGCATCAAAAAAACAAACAGTTCATATAACATGTTACAATACAAGGGTTGATCCAAAAGAAATATCACACTATGCACCGCGTTTAACAGTGGCGCTGAATTGTATAAAATGATACATCAATATTTTCCTTATCAAAATTCTAATTTTAAAGATATTGATTTTTATAGCCTGATATATACGTAACATCGCCGCGTTATGAATTTACGTCTTTTTTAGGGTTTGTATTTGTGTATAAATAACATAATTTCAAAATTTGAAAAAGACCCAAACAACAAAATATTTTGAAACATATATACCATAGACACTTTCTGTTTTAAAAAATTAAAGAACGTTACCGTCCATTTCGGATTTCTACACAATGCCTTTTTCCCAAGACCAGGAAATAAAAAGGTTGGACATGCGAATAGTGATACGAAACATTTTTGCTTTGATGGATAGAAATCACTAGAAGATGTACTGGAATTGATATATCAAACTAAAATTAAGAGCGGGTGAACAGGGTTCTCTTAACGTGGTTCCAATATCTGATAAATGTATATGACATGTTAATAAATAAATCAAATACATAGAAGATTTATGCTCTGGAGGAAATTAAAACTAGGTTATTACGTCATGAGCTATATCATTAAGCTACGTTCTTGACTTCTTGAAGAAACCTCGAAAAACTGATCGCTCATTAAAATATATCCAATATAATACATGTAACCCCATCGATTACGAAAAGAAAAATTAGTTACTTTATGGAAAAAAAAAAAATAAAGCTTCGTGGCCAATTTGTAAAGAGTACAAAACTACGAAATTCTACCAGAACGGTAAAGATCAAGAAATGACGTCACTAGCGTGTGGCGACTATCCTTGCTTTACGCTGTACAAAATATATTACCTTCAGAAATATTTATCATAATGAATTAACATTTTCAGATTTTAATTGAAATAGATATCTAAAAGCACAAGTTTCTGTCTCTTTACGCGGATTTTACACGATTTTATCGCATCTGTAACATTACCTTTGGATCTACCCTCGTACAATGGTCTCTGTACTGATAGATACTAACAAAATACATAAATCATGGGTCCTCACAATAATGAATCTAGATACTGAATTGCCCTTGGGTCTGTAGAAACTATATTGGCCACATATCAGAACTGAATACGTCTCTTTGTCTTTAGAAGCAAGTCATTAAAATTTGCAATCAACTAAGTACTCATTGCTTCTTTTAAACAAGAGAAGTAACAAGAGTGTGTTACCATGTCAATATCATAGACGCAACCATAAAGCATTTTATATTGTGCATCAGCTTCTTGAAGCAAATTACTATGTTGCATAAGAATAAGATCTTTAAAATATACATGTTTATTAAGTAATATTTACATGGTTCAGTGTCTTTGCTTATTTATATTCAAATATCGTATAAATGTTAAAAATTATAGAAGAATAAGGAAAACGGAATCATTCTTTGAATATTATGAGGTGATAATTTCGGTATGGGCGTGATCAAATCAATCAAAAAACCCTTCGGGCTTTATTGGATTTGATCACGTCCCAACAAAATCATCACCTTGATCAATTACAAGAATTCTGTCTTTGGAAAAGAGGCTACACCAAAACAATGCCATTTTTTTAAAGCAAGATCCTACCTTCCAGAGATAGTTTTGCTTCTTTATAACATTGCACCTACGTGTAAAAATAGATTTGTAAAATCTATATGAACTGGAGATCAGTAAAAAGAATGAATGAGGCCTATTTAATTTAGCTTTTTACGAGGGTTGATCCAAAAGTAATGTCACAGATGCGATAACATCGTGTAAAATCCGCGTAAAGAGACAAAAACTTGTGCTTTGAGATTTCTATTTCAATTCAGATCTGAAAATGTTAATGCAATATGATAAATATTTCTGAAGATAATCTTTTATGTAGAGCGCACGCTTCCGACGTCATTTTTAGATCTTTGGCGTTCTGGTAGAATTTCGTAATTTTATACTCTATTAAAATTGGCAACGAAGCTCTATTTTAGATTTCTTTTCATTTTTTATTCATAAAGTAACTAATTTCTCTTTTTTAATCGATGAGGTAGTATATTGGATATTTTTTAATAAGCGATCAGTTTTTCGAGGTTTCTTCAAGAAGTCAAGAACGTAGCCTTATGATATAGCTCATGACATATTAACCTAGTTTTTTAAACCTTCAGACCGTATATCTTCTATCTATTTAATTTATTTATTAACATGACATGATTACTTTTATCAGATATTGGAACCACGTTAATGGAACCCTGTTCACTCGCTCTTAATTTTAGGTTGATTTTTCATCTCCAGTACATCTTCTAGTGATTTCTATCCATCAAAGCAAAAAATTCTTCGTATCACTTTTCGCATGTCCAACCTTTTTATTCCTTGGTCTGGAGACAAAAGGCATTGTGTAGAAATCCGAAATGGACGGTAACGTTCCCTAATTTTTTACAACAGTTAGAAAGTGTCTATGGTATATCTGTTTCAAAATATTGTGTTTTTTGGTCTTTTTCAAATTTTGAAATAATGTTATCTATACACGAAGACAAACCCTAAAAAAGACGTAAATTCAAAATGCGGCGATGTCACGTATATATCAGGCTATAAACATCATGTTATCATACCTTGTTAAGTGTTCAACGAAAGTTAATCAAAATTTTACTTCAAATTAGAATTTTGATAAGGAAAATTTTGATCTATCATTTTATACAATACAGCGCCAGTGTTAAACGCGGTGCATAGTGTGACTTTACTTTTGAATCAACCCTTGTGTAAGGTATGTTTTGGTGTCCAGAACAAAGCAACAACAAAACAAAACAATTAACCAAAAGAAAGCACGAATTCGATAGTTTCAGAAAAAGGACCAGATAAATCTTTATTAGGTATATAAACAGGTAAGATATTGCAAATCATGTTCAACATCTATTGAGCTATCTTCTTAAAGGTATATTTAATATGTAAAATGAGAAAGTTATGTTCTTTCACACACTGGACACATTTGCAATTAGTTTTCCAGAGCCGCCATAATTTGTGTATATAGGACTTCCTGTGCATTTTGTTTGTGTGTGCAAGGGGGGGGGGGGGGGGGGGGGTGGGCATGTTGGCTTAACGGTATTCATAGTCACATTATATTCGTACACCATAATATTTCTAGCACGGGCTATATCTTTAATCCTAATTCAAGATTGATATAGTTCAGATCTAACATTATTTAAATGTCGAATCACATGATCACATAGGTTAGGACTTATGCGCGGTGGTGAAAACATGATACACATACAATACAGTGGGTTTGTTATAGGATGAGAAAGGGTTAACGACATTCAGTATGAAGGTAATTCTTGTTAAACGTTCTTCATGATTGACCTAATAAAGACATAATTTGATAACAAAAACGAAAGAAATGGGATCATTCATCAATAAAACGAACGGAAATCGCCTGTTAAGATGAATACACTAGAAATTGGGCGCTGCAATGAAAACCTATCTATAATTCAACACGCTCCATTTACAACTTACTATTTCCAAAATAAACATATAATATTTTATTCAATTTTACAATTTAATCATGCATTTTGTTAAAATATTTTTTGATGAAATAATTTTAATGGATATAATGCTTCTATATCTTATTCTAAAGCATATGTGATATACATAATATGATCATTTCGGTGCACTGAAATGAATTGACACAAAAAAAGAATTATTCATACACGATACATATACTTAAAAACGAAAAACATGAATAAGTTAAACGAAAAAAAAAAGTAAGGTGAAAGTTGAAACCAAAGAGCATTCAAGCCCGATGAATACAATTAATTCATGAAGGAACAGAATGAAGGCATGATAGGTTTCAATACAATGAAATTTGTTATGAATTAAAAATTATATAAAAACTTAATGCATGTATATACATTAAACTATGCAGATATATAATAGATGATTTATACACAACTCCTTAATATCATTGCAAATTTTTTTTACCAAATTAAAGATAAATTCATCTACATATCTAGATTAGAATAATGTTGTTTCGGCTGGACAGAAGCCGTTCTTTTTAATTCTATCGTGCTGAAATATTTGAATTTGCTTGTCGTAAGTTAATATAGAAACTGTTGTCAAATTTTACATTTTGTATTAAGACCCATCCAGTTAATTCAAAATTAATAACATTACAATACAAAACGATAAGCTAAATAATTCACAATGAATAACCCAGATGTTACTTACAGTGAGTGACCCTGGGGTCGTGACAGAGGTCAAATCTGATAAAGTTACAAAGCGTGACTTAATTTCTGCCTATCAGAGGTGTACGAATAGTTCCTCAAGGTAAACGACGCACGGTTTTCTATAGCTCGCCTGGTGCTACATTGCACTTCCCGACCTGGTGCTAACTAGGCAGTTTGTTCTCATACTGCAGTACACCTCCAAAACGTATTTATTTACTTTTACATAGCTAAATGGAATTATTACAAACTCCCGGATGAGTTAAGGTTTGTTTGTTTTTTTGTTGATTGTTTACAATGTTTTATTATGCATTTCAACCAAAATTTGAGTGTCAGTCCGAGAGTTATAAGCAAGCCACATGCATAGCTCACAATTCTTTGTTATATAAAACGTGCCCTGATTTTGTTTACATCGGTTCTATATACCAGTAAAATATCTTTTTAAAGCTATTTTTTCTGTCTGCTAATTTGTTTTGAACATAAATAAACAGTTCCTTAGCATTTGTAACATTTATTTTTGGTCTTAACTCGGAAATTAAAAATGTAAACAAAAAACATGACCTTTGTTTATATAACAAAGAATTGTGAGCTCTTTATCTCACATATAACTTGACGACTGACAATTACCTTTTGGTCGACTATAAAAATGCATCACTGAAGCATTGTAAACGTTTAAAACTAAAAATATAAATTTTTACCAAAATTGTGAACATGCCTCTTTAAGCCACACTGTCACAATTTGGTGCTACGAGTTTTGGGGAGTTAAAACTCGTCACAACTCTTCAGCTGTCATGTAGGACTCGAATAAAAACCTGTGCAATCTGTCGTTAAGCAGCGGTGAGAATTTCAAACGGTTTTGAATTCTTGTGTAAGTATTGGTCTCGAACAAATGTCGCTAAGTCGAACTGATGTCGTCCAACATTGTGTGCATGTCGGCGATAATTCGTATTATGTCGGCGCCTCTTGCCGTGTGAAAAAAAAATAGTTCAACTGCAACGAGTTGCGTTCCGAGTTCTGAAAATAATAATACGATCCCTGCTCAACTTGCGCCCGACATGCAACGAGTTTTAACATTTGTATGGTTTTGTATGTGTTCTGTTCGACATTTCTTTGACATTGCGATGGGAAAGACTTGTTCTTTTTTACTTTATTACATGGATGATCATCGAATCATCTTTAGCAGCATCTTCCTCCATTGCGTAGGTCGTCTGCATTCGTACATTTTTCGTAGAACAATCGTCACAACTCGTCAAGAACTCACGTAAGTGTCGACTAAACTCGCCTGAGTTCATATACATTCTCGTAAGTAATCTTCAAGTTTTGGAGAAAGTGTCGCACATACATCGTAAAGGTGTTGCCTCAAACTCGAGTTGAAAATAATTGTCCTAATCTCGTGTCACTATGGAAGAAAACTCGAGCAGAAATCGAACTGATGTCCATGTCATCAAAAATCATTGCAAACTCGCAGAGTTTTTGACGAGTTATAAATCACCAACATTTGTAATAGCTTATAGCACGAAATCGCGACACTGTGACCAGGGCTTTAGATTCCTTTTAAGGGGGTTGACACCTGAAATACTAGTAATGCCAATCATCCAAAAACATCTTTGATATAATTTAAAGAAGGGGCCCTAATATTTTCATTTATATTATTTGTGACCCATGTTACATGCCATTTTTGGAAATATGGGGTCCCAAACAGAAATGATAATTTTCCTGAAAATATTGCTTAAATTTGGCATGGAAATAAATCAAACAAATATTTGCAGTTTGAACTATCATTAAGTTATGATTTCAATACAGTATGAAGTTGAACACATGTAGTTACTATAAAAGTAATATCCAAGTCAAAGTTTAAAAAAAACTTGCTTTACTGATGGCTTCAAATGCCAGTACATAATGAGTACAAAAGCAAATGTAAAGATTGTTACAAAATTTTGGAGTTATCAAATAAAACGCAATTAAAAAATGATAGGTAAAGCCAACTTTCCAAAACAAGCATACAAATAGACATTGTAAAATTTACATATATAAATAAAATCAATGTATGACGCAAAATTTTTAGATAAGAGGTGACATAAAAGAGTTACCTAAAAAGAGAGTAGCGAACCCCTCTAAACGTTATCAAATGCCGATTTAAAAAAGTACTGTCGGCATAATAATAACCAAATAACTTGCAGTTTTGCACCAGGAAAGCAAAGATTAGCAATGACGTGTGGATTGATGAGCGCCAAATCCCTTTAAATATAATATATAATCCTGAGCAATCTTCGAAACTTACTTCTTATTTCAAATTTTAATCAAGAGGCCCAGGGGCCACATCACTCACCTGAGCAACGAAAGCGTTAACTGATCAAAGCAGCATGACAGTCTCAAAATCAAAATATTTGGACAACTAAGTACAGTAGGTCTTGCTAAAAAAAATTTAAAAATCTTCCGATTTTTACCCACATATTTTTATGGTAAATACCAAGCCCCTTTTGTTGTTATTGTGTTTGTAAGAAGATGATTCTCTATTTTTAGATAACCCCCCCCCAAATTTTCTCTAGGGAATCATGGTTTGATCAAACTTT
Organism: Magallana angulata; assembly: GCF_025612915.1. Classification (NCBI taxonomy): domain Eukaryota; kingdom Metazoa; phylum Mollusca; class Bivalvia; order Ostreida; family Ostreidae; genus Magallana; species Magallana angulata. Next base: position 13,670,849 of record NC_069113.1, read on the forward strand.
AATCTGCACAACCTGTGCTTTTACACAAGTTACTGCTTTTTGGACTAAACATATTTCCAGATGATTTGTAAAAAGGACTATATATGATAAGGGCCTAAAATGAACATCATCATTACTGTAAATCTTTGTTTTCTTTGTACAGATATAAATGTGATGTTTATACATTATGTTCATTTTGATTTAAGTGCCAACAATTTAGAAATATGGTATCATAAAGACAGCCTTTTCCCGCCATTTTTGCATTTTTAACATAAAACAGCTTGTTTTCAAGCAGTTTTTCTTTCAAAAAACATAAAGCGCACGCTTGAACAAACAACATATTTTAATCAGAGATGTAACCAGCCAAGTAACTGACAAAAAAAATTTCCTTGTTCAAGCATGCGCTCTATATTTCCCATTCGTTTAAAGGTAAGAAAAATGTCAATTTTTGACTGATTTTGATTGAATTATAGAAATAGCGTCACTTCTGACGTCATATACTGCAAGTGAGTGCAAATAAATCAAATAATTAGGTGAAAAATATATTTTATATCAACTCCTCTGAAAAATAACATAACATCTTAATGTTCCCAAAACACTTTAAAAATGGCGAATTATGGGGGCCAAATTCAACTCATATCATATAAAGTTCTTTTCTCAATATCTACCTATGTAACAATTTGACCACCACCACCAATGTTGCCCCATCATACCCCGGGGATCGTGATTTGAACACACTTAAATCTACACTATCTGAAGATGCTTCCACACAAGTTTAAGTTTTTCTGTTTGAGAAGAAGATTTTTGGGAGTTGATTTTAATCAACTCTCCTATGCAGTTACTCAGACAAACCGAAAGGGAAACAGTGTTGTGACCTCAGTACAAATCATTGCTGCTGACAAGACTTAATTCTTGAAAATAATTGACAAATTCGATGTAATGTATGCTAAAGCATTGTTTTTCATGGAAACTTATTTATAAATACCTTAAACATAGTCAGATTTTAGATGGTATGAACAATTTAAATATTTTTTGTAGTCGTATGTATTCCTACGCCAGAGTTCAATATGGTCTCGTTCAACTCGACGCTCGGCTGTCTCTGTAAATCCTTGTCGGAGATTTACGGTGTCAGCCGAGCGTTTGGTTGAACGAGACTAGAGTTCAATATTGCTTGGATCCATACAATTTTCGAGAATTATTTCTATTACTGATACATAGTTTGATTGAATTAATTTTATCTTTAAATATTATTTAACATGATTCATATTGGGGTTTCTCGACATTCTTGTCGAAAAAGTTCAAAAATTCCTATTGTAAAAATGTGCGTAATTCATATTAAAAACTACATGTACTTGTCATGCAAAATAACATATCATTGATTTTAAAATAAATAAACATCGACAAAACCAACTCAGTTCTTCAGTACTTTGATTTAAGATTTTTCCTTGTAAAAATTCCACCACCATCCCCCCCCCCAATTGTGGCCCCACCCTATCCCCGAGGACCATGATTTAACCAAGCTTCAATCTACATTATCTGAGGATGCATCCTCTCAAATATGAGCTTTTTTTCGCCTAATAGTTTTTTAGAAGAATGTTTTTAAACAATTCCTCTATATATTCCAATGTAAAAATCCATCCCCAATTGTGGCCCCACCCTACCCCCAGGGACCATGATTTGAACATACTTGAATCTAAACTACCCGAGGATGCTTCCATACAAGTTACAGCATTTCTGGCCAAATAGTTTTTGAGAAGAAGATTTTTTAAAAATGCCAACAATCTTTTTAATAATTCTAAATTATATCCCTTTTAAAGAGAGTGTGACCCTTCATTTGAATAAACTTGAATCCCCTTCACCCAATGATGCTTTGTGCCAAGTTTTGTTGAAATCAGCCCAGTGGTTCTGCAGAAGAAGATAAAAATGTGAAAAGTTTACAACAACGACAACGCCAACGACGACAGACAACGGACAAATTTGAGCTAAAACTGCCCTGAAGAACACGACAATAGGACACTTAGCTTCTTCTTTCTACTTTTTGGAAGAAATAAAAGATGTGGGTAGCTTCCAAAAGTTGTCTTGTTAACAACAAAATAATATTCTTTTTTATTAATATTTTTAAACTTTTGCATAATGAGTAACAACTTTTATTCGCGTGGATAAATTTTCAGGAGGTTTGCGAGAGCCTTGTCGCAAATATTTCTCGGTCCCCAAATGTATCTGGTATATTAATTTCAGATAATCTACATCTCATTTTAATAGCGAAAATGAGTCCCTGCGAACTAGTTTATCTCTGCAAAATAAAGTCGTCGCGAAAACATTTGGTTTAAAATTTAGATAAATGAAATTATTAAGTGAAATAATAAATAATTTGTAATTTCATTTTTTTAACAATGAAAACGAGAAACACTTTGTTTTCACTAGTCGTTTTAAATAAAGTTGTCTCTTGGTAATCAGTTAGTAACTGTCCTATTACCTGCATGTTACCTATCTGCTTACTGCCTTGTAGCATCAACAGAACGTCTCCATCCATCTCTGTCCGCAGTTGCAACCCTCGCCTTAGCCCTGGACCTTCATACTCACTTCTTTCTCATTCTCGACTGTTCTTTTCTATGATATTTTAGGTCTTCCTCTCTTTCTTCTGCCTTCAGGTGTCGAGAAAATGGCTGTGTTACAATCATTCGTGTGGTCTTCTCATAGGATATGGGCTATGAATTTCCATCTTCTGTATTTTATTTCTTGGCTCAGTGGTCTCATCTTCGATGATCGTAGTATTTCTTGTAATGTTTTTTTCATCCTGCCTTTTGATTTTGAGAATTCGTCTGAGGATGTTTATTCTTTTTTGTCCTCTTTGTTCATCTTCCATGTTTCACATCGGTACATTAGCACTGGAGTTATTAGTGTCTTATAGTCTTATATTTGATTTCTTGCAGATGTTGTTGGAGTTCCATATCCATACCAAGTTTTGTAAAAGCTGATCTTGCTTTTGAAACTCTACCTCTCATATCATCTATGCCTCTTCATTGTTGTGAAACAATTGCACCAAGGTCCACATCTTCAAATTCTATGTTGTTTATCTTTATTGGTTGGTTTTGGTTTGGGTTTAATCTCATTATCTTACTTTGGCAATTATCTATCACCCTATTCTTTTAGCAGTTTGCTCTAATTTTTCTGTTTTTGATGGATGTGCCTTTGGGTTGAGCTTAATAATGCAATGTCATCGGCAAAATCCAAGTCATCAAGCTTTGATGTGACGTTCCATCTGATGCCTCTTTCTCCATCTTCTAGTGTTTTTCTCAACACCCAGTCCAGTGCAATAAGGAATAGGATTCCAGACATGTTACAGCCCTGTTTGACTCCAGTCTTAATTTCAAACTAGTTCAATCTTTCACGTCATTTATCACAGTACAGTTGAATTGGTCGTAAAATTGCTTCAATATTGTAGTAATTTTGGTAGTATTTCTTTGCTTTTCATGATGTTCCATAACCTTTCTCTGTGTATTTATTCGAATGCTTTTTCGAAGTTGATAAAATTAACATATAAAGTAGCTTGTCATTTATTCACTTATTCAATGATGTTAGGATCTGTTCTGTTGTCCCTCTGCATAACCTAAAACCTGCCCGTTCTTATCTTAGTTTATCATCTATAACATATGTTATTCTATCTATCAGTATTTTTTCAAGGATTTTGCTCATCACGGGTAGTAAATTGATCCCTCTCCAATTTTTGCATTATTTTAGATTCCCTTTCCTTTGGTTATTTGATTATCAGGCCTTTTTTCAGTTTGTTGGTATTTGCTCGTTGTTCCAAATGTTGCTTCAGCAGTTCAGCTCAATTTATTTAATTTGACATCTGCGTTTAAAAATTCTGCAGAAATATTGTCAATTCCAAGTGATTTTCCAATTTTTAAATTTCTAGTTGCATTTATGATCTCTAGTATACATGTAGATGGTTACTCGCAGTTGATCTCACATATATCATCTGTCTCTTCAACACCAACAGGATTGACTGGTCCTTCTCTGTTCAGTACCTCACAGAAGTGCTGTTTCCATATTTCTTAGTAATAAGTCGTCCCTTTTCATCGAAAATACCTGCATTTTGTTTTGGTTTATCATTGCTCAGCATTTCGGTGATGTTACATAATGTTTTCATATTTTGCATGTTTGCAGCCTCATCTAAGATGTTATTAATGCATTGTCTTTTGTCTTGTTAAGTCTGCTTCTTTCCTTTTCTATCTTTGGCTTTGTACTGTTCTCCTTTTCTCTGATCTTGTTTCTATCACTTTTCTGTGTATACAAGCTCTCTCATCTATAAGTTTACATGACAATTCACTCATCCAGGGTCTTTCCTTCTGTTTCTTTCTCCAAGTACTTCTTCTGCAGCTTCAATATATACCTACTCTACATTATTACACATTTGTTCACACGAGCTGGTATTTTCATCGCTTTCCAATAGATTTCATAATAAATTATCCTTGTTGGTGCCTGGGGCATTAAATTTTTCTCTATATGCTGGTATTTTCTGTTTTTCGGTGTCAAAAATCTTGCTTCTTTAGTTAAAGTTGTATGATGGTACGAACGAGATTGTGGTCGCTTCCAATATCAGCCGAGCGTAGTACTCTTTTGTCTATAAAAAAAAGTCTATTGAACTTCACCTGATCACGCTATGAAAATCAGTGTGGTTTTTTTCACTTGATTCTGTGAATATTTTATGATCATTGAGTGTATGAAATGACTTTATATCATTTTAGAATTCTTAATGCTATACTAAACCAAGGTAAAGTAAATGTATATACCAGTACATGAATTTATCTTGATTTACTGTGTGAAATTACTCATGCCATTAAATGATAAAAAATATTAACAAATTTCTTAAAATCTAAAACACACTTATGTGTATCAATGTGATACAATAGTCAGTAAGTAAGACGTTTCTCTTCTCTTTTTCGATGCATTGGCTTTGGAACAAACCTAGTTTTGACTCAATCAAAGTACTGAGAGTGCAGATTGTTTGACTCGTAGTCTATATAGTCATGATTTTGCTTAAGACGGCTGGGTGATCGTGGTCATTTTTAGGCTGTATGGGTCGTAGTTTGTAATAGTGAAAATAAGGTATTATTCAAGTATTAATGAAATTATTCAAATTTCAAAGCTCAAATATATTGAATTGTTCTTTACTCTATGTCTAAAAATTTAGGATGGATAAATTGCCCATCAAGCCTCCTTTAGAAAAGATCCAACTTTTGAAGTATATTTGAAAGACGCATTAAACTTTATGTAAGTGATGCAATAGGCCATGTCTTATGGTTCAATTAATTGCTGATATTTACATCAACCGAGCATTTCTAACGGAAACTTATACTTAATTCATAGCTCTATAGACTCTAACAGGACGAAAATATATAAGGCCCGTTTATCGTTCGGTCCAAACCTACAGCGGCGATTGAAACTGACCGGAAACTGATATGGCTGAAATCTACACGTCCCGTTTATCGATTGGTCTAAACCTTCGACCTAAGAAATATCATGGACTGCACGAAAAAATCTTGATGATGTCAGCCTCAAATTCGCATAGGAGACGATTTGGTTGTTTCTTTTAGCTTACGTACTGATGTACATTAACAATAACATTCTCTCACCAGAGGTCGTGCTACACAAGCTTCGCTTATTAAAGCCTGTCTCACACAGAACGCACAGCTTATACGGTTGGCCACCCGTGTAAACCGTACATACAACCAAATCAACCGTGGCCTTATCTGACTTACACTCGGGCCATTCGAGTGTATACGTGAAAACCGTGTATGATTTTTAAACTTATAAAAAACTGGCACGGGTGCCATGTCCGTGTATGATCATATTAGCGATCGTACAAGACCATGTGAGACCGCACGAGACCGTATATACAACCGCACATGAAGTCCATTCCACGAGTGAGCTCAACCGTGTCAATATCGTATATAAATCGTATGGAATCGTGTGAAACCGTTCCCAAGTTGTACATCCAACACCCAGATTAACACTCGAATGTCACACGATCACCGGACGATTCACACGAGTGTACACACGGTTTTATACGACCAATACGGTACCATACGATCGCCATACGACCAATACGGTTCAAGTACGAATTAAACATGGTCAAGTACGACCAGACACGGTCTCTTTGTCTGTACAAAGCTCGTGTATGATCATACAGCACTCGAACACAACAGAAAACACAACTACCTGCTGACACCTTGAAACAACAGAGTACTTGCTACATAATGCCTCCAAAGAAGAAGAAGGTCCCCAAAAGAATCCCCACCATGGAATATTCTCCCAGAGCGAATACAAAAAGGGCCACCAAGGCCCTCCGACCATTTCAACCTGTTGACCCTGTCTCCCCTCGCGCCTTCTGGCCAAATTAATCTCAATGTATATCAGTCTTATCATGATTTCTAATTCCCTTATTCTGTCATCTGCCGTTTTTATAACTTCTCTGTTGAAAATTCGAAAATTTATGAAGCCAAGACATGAAGAGTCAATTTATATCAAAACATACACAAATGAGTGATAATTCGATCATAACTCGAACAAAAGTCGGTGGTAAAAGTCGTTTTAATTGTACTACTAGGCCGTAACAGACCGTACTAGACCGTACTTGGAACCGTACAACAATCGTATGAAAATCGTTTCCAAATCGTGTTCAAACTGTGACAAACCTTGCTTGACCGAGTATATCCGTGCTTTGTTCGTACATACTCGTGCTACATTCGAGTCTAAATCGTACCAACTTATCCCCAGGCACGGTTGGAGCTCAATACTCGTACCAGTCAACCCGTGTATAACCGAGTATACCGTATTGGAACCGTGTGCCCAACCGTGTTCTGTGTGAGACAGGCTTATGTACATCTCTGTCAACGCCTGATGTACAAGATTCTTCTACAAACAGAAGCGATGGTCAAAGTGTAATTAAAATAAATGTATTTACTTCTTTCTTTACATATAGGCCTAATTAAAAATAATTCAAATCTTTGGTACATTTATTCATTTCTATTTAAACGTTACTTGGAGAACTATTTGGGGAGGTAAAAATTACAATCTGATCACATGATCTAATTTGACAGAGGTTTGAAAGTTTTGAAAAAGCAGTTTCTGCACACTACCGATTCTTTGTTGATTTTATACAAATCAACGGCAATGTTATCTCCTATAATCGTTGACAGAGGTGATGGCGAAACTTGTGAAGACTAGTGAGAGAATGTAGCAGTAATTTAGTTAATTTAATTTATTTTTTACAGTCAATTTATTATTTTGCGAAAAGAAAGATGTAAATATAAACAATAAAATGCTTTCTTTGATGATCCATGCGGGTTATGAAGGTAGTGATCATTGCAGAAAAAAATACATAACCTGCTAATGTTTGCTATTCTTTAAATATTGCATCAAATCATTTCAAAATACGAAACAGTCAACGGAGACCCACAGCCATTCTTACATACGCTTTTCGACCGTAAGGCAATCCGAAAACAACAGTTTTATTTCTTTAATGATATGTTCTAGATAATTGGATAATGTTGTTTATTCAGAACATACAATTTTAAAGGTAATTTTAAATTGGTTACTCGTTTTAGTTTAAATCATCTATAAATGTATAATATTAAATGTTTACAAGACGCTGTTGATCGTAAAATAAAACAAACAAAAATGTTCTTTTCACCTTCAAGCTAGAAACATTCCTTGAATAAACGTTTCAATATTTATCAATCAACCGTTGATAAACATGAATTTACAAAAGCAGATAGATAAGGACTTTGATGGGATTTTATTTGGCGATAAAAAGATTGGATCGTCGTGTATTTGTTCTTTCCGTTGTCCCAGCTTTGATCACTTATGTACATATTCTACAGGCTAAATGGTTGTTCAACAACAGGTATTACACAATGAGAATGACTGAAATATCTTTAAATTTTATAAATAGATTATCTTTTTATTCATCCATTTGAAACTCAAGAGAAAGAGAGAAGATACGGTTTATTTATTTAAATGCCAGTGGAGTTGGCTTATAAGAAGACAATTCACAATGAATAATATTAAGTTGAACGGAAAAAAAAGTCAGTACTAAAAATTTAGCCATCCTGTAGATGCATGCTTGCAAAATAATCTACTAAGTCGAAAAAAAATACAATAATTCTCAGCTCTTTTTCTCATACATGTATGTGTTTTCGGAGAAAGTCAATTACCATTCATAGAGAATACTAGTACCCTAATTACAGTTCTCTGTGAGGCACGGCACAGCTGTTGCGGACTGAATTACATCGCTTATTAGTTTTAGAGTCACATGACTACGTATCATTAACTAATTTCAATGAAATTCACACGTGTACGTATTTTGATTCAGTTAAAACGAAACAAGTAAAACAGCTCGAGCATAATTTTTCTGTCGTACATAACTATGGGTAGCTCTTTGGCACAAAGATTTGGAAGCCAGCAAGACACTATTGCAATCTATCTTCGTTACATATCAACAGCTAAATGAAAATCAGTAATAGAGTCCAAGCATCCTTTTTCCGTCATGCAAAATCTGAAGGCAAGTAAAACATCATCCAATCACGCAATTACTCCTCATTAAATAAGAACAGGCACACTACAGCTACACGTTTCACTGTACACACACTCACGCCTGCTGCGGAGGTTCGTAGTACTTGTGGTTAATTTTGTGGGCTAGAGACTGAGACCCTTTGCCGTCACTCTTCTCTTCCAGCATCAACTTCCGGCGCAGAATGTCCTCCGCCGCCCTCTGTTTCTTCTTCAAATCATGAAGATACATCATGATGCCGAATGAGTCCCCGTATTTCATGGATTTGACTACGTTGGATTGCACTGCCTGAGACACAATGTTTTTGTAATTAATGTCAAAAATGTTGGGGTAAATGAATCCTCGAATGATTTCCTCCGTTGGTTCCTCGCACGGTTCTGGCGAGATGGATTCCTCGTAGTCCAAATCGTCCGACATGTCGGGGGGTAAGTCGGAGGTGAAAGAAGCGAACGGCGTGTAGATCGATTATCGTCTTAGATTTGTTAATTATTAACGTACAAAAACTCCCCTTTGTCAATAATGGTTGTCAATTTAGTCAAATTGAGTCAAATGCAAACAAATCTTGAACAACACTTAACGTCGAAGCTGTCGATTTCCGTAACACATTGACATAAGAATACGTTAAATGTCCATTCTCTTCAAATATTTGTCCATTGCTTTCTAAACAATCCACTTTTTCTGTCGTTTAAATACTTTCCCAATAGTCGGCAGATTGAGCGAGCAGTAGAGTTCTCACAATTATACGCAAAATGCACAGAAGACGTCTATAAATATCCAGATGCGCACGGATTGTGTACTTTTCTCCTTTTCTTCTTTCTTTGTTAAGCACTTGCAGTGCACACCGACCCCCTCTGGTCTGATTTACCAAGGGATTGGAGAAGTACTGCCAAGAATCGGATACTGGCTGTCAAGCACCGTTTCTTGTTTCCCGTATCTACGCACGCTATACACCGACTATATCACAGTCTTCAAAGATTTCGGTCCCCCTGTATATATGTATTTACGTCTGTTGAATATAGACCAACACAAATTTTTACAGCTTTAGACTCTCCTATCAACTTGAAAGTGTCATCTGCTGAATTTATGGCAATAAACAGATAGAGAAAATTAAACCTACACGGTTATAGCAGTAATGCCATATTTGTCCAACCCAATTCCCTGAAATGCATTAGTTGTACCTCTCAATGTTATCAGAAAAGACCAAAACAACACGGGTAAGCTTTAATCTACTGGGTCCCCCGTTCATTCTGTCATTTCTGAAGCAAACAAAGAACACTTTCCACGTCGCCAAGATATGAATAGTCGCACAGACATTAATATTAATTCATCAATTTCTTTTGCAGTTCCTTGGCTGGTATCATGGAACCTCTCATAACGGGGATTAATAGACGATTCAATGAAAGAGCTTGAGATGGAAGGTGAAGAAAATAATCCCAAGTGATATGGTTAATACACCACGCCAAATATATGGTACAAGATAAGCCTGTTTTTCACTACCACTGTGCAAATCGCTTACAAATGTTGCATCCAACTTGAAAGTTTTTCATACGACAGTTCAAAATGACGGTTGCGACTGGCTGCATGCAGGTCTGGGACTACAACAAACACAAATGGATTTAAATCTCTTTTTATCAGAGAGTTCGAAATTGAAATTTCGGTCTTCCGGATATGGGTTCGATAAAGAGATGTGATAATCCAATACATTACCCAAAAATTGAAAGCGCATAGTTTTGAGTATTAGTTTTTTTTAAATCACATTAACATTAAATGGAGTGTGTATATTTGTGAGTCTCTGGTTATTTTGCATACTCGCTTTTGAATCAAAGTAATGGATTTCCCTTTCATTCCCAGGCGAGCGTTATCTCTTTTCTCTGACATTGTTAAGTTTACTAATCTACTTTTGGCGACACAGTTCGCGTTGTTGACAAACCAGGTAATTTTCACATCCAAACACGAGTTACTTATTGAATAGCTGAAGCAATTATACCACTTAACAGAGTCCGCAACCAAGAAAAACAGAAAACTTAGTAGAGTACCGACCATTAATTCTTCGGAAAAAAACCCCCTGAAATATCAATACACGTTTTGCCATTTTTATTGTAATCGGTTCTTTTAAAATATTGGAAAAATCAAAGAATAATTTTGAGAACAATGAATTGGGTTAAAGAGAATGATGTGATACAGGATACAAACGGCACCTTATCATTGGTCCAACGATGCTGATAACTCGGTTACAATTACATGAATCTAAAAAATAATAGCCCCCCCCCCCTTCAAAAAAAAATGGAAATCTCTTCTTCTCTGCTTTACAGATCATTGTCAAAAAGATGTAAACGGGTGGTTTTGGTTCGATTCCCGGTTGTGAAAGCTTCTAGTTCTCTTTTCCAAACATTGAAGCGAAATGCGAGAATCATGGATCTATCCCTTGAAGTTTATAAAGATTTTCTTGAAATTCGCAAAACAAGCAGCCATTTCTGTTTCGAGGCCATGAGACAAAGTTCTGTATAACTATAACTGTGTAACCCCTATCATCTGTAATGAAAGGGGTGTAACACTCAACAATCGTTTTGAATGATAAAAAGACCAAAACAAGATATTCTGTTTTTTCTCTCTATTTTAATAATAGTTTAACATTTGTCAAGTATATTTACAGATTTTCAAAGATAAAAATTTTGAGTGTCTTTAGCATGGCATAGGTAAAACACACATAAATAACACACAAACAAAGGGAGAGTACACAACGACAATCATCAAACTGGGCAATGATTATTAATGATAAACTTAAAATCTGTATCAAAGGTTCCTTGCAAATTCTGTGAACACAACTTTTCAAATGGTAAATGTAAAATGAATTTTCAAACCATGACTGTTGTAAAACCTGATTTTTTATCTTTATCAATGAAATACATGCACTTCTTTTAATAATAGAAATCAAAATTTGCATGTGAATTCGCGATGAAAATACATGTGTATGCAAACTGAACCCAACAACCTCTCCTGCCAACCTTGTCCTACCAAAGGAGGGGACATGTTCAATGCATAAAGCTGTGTCAAGAGATTGGGACCCAGTGCAAGGAGATAACAAAGGTCTGGTCGTTACACACAATCTACCATATCACACTAAGTTTATATCAGATTTAACAGTATCACAGACTCTCTGTAACCCTATCTTTTTTAAATTCAGAAGTAATTCTTTATAAAAGCTCAGAGACCTAGTTCCCTTATTTTAAAATTCCAGTCCTTGAGAACACTATAATGTCACTATTAAGTACAACAACAACAACAACAAAACATCTCCCCCCCCCCCTTAATTTTAAAATCTGGGCATTATCAAATTGGTTCTTTTCAAAGTAGCTTTGAGGTGCAAAAAATGTTTTACCTCACGGCTTTTAAGTATGTCCTGAGTTTAAAGGTTAACCCAACTGATTTACAAATGAAAAGAATACAACAGCAAGGAAGTTATGACCTTTTTTTTTTATCCTCTTCACTTTTTAAAATTGATTTTTTTCAATAAATTCAAATGATTTATCAAATTTTATGTAATTATATTAAATCTATTACATGTTGTATCACAAAATGTATTTTCTGGTCAAATTTTTAGATTTGATTGTGTCTTTTACATCTGAATGATTGTTTTTTAAGTCAAAGTATTCTAAAACAAAGAAAAAAAATTCAACAAAGGATGAAAATACACAGCTATTCTTATCTTACTTTCTCCTAAACAACAACAACCCCCCCCCCCCCCCCCCCCCCCCGAAAAAACCCCACCCCTCAAATAATTTGAATTTGCAAAGCTTTGGCAATACATGTGTACTAATATAGGTATACTTCATTTACATTGTTTTACCCTGATTTAGAAACTTCCAAATATGATATAAAATTTTTTATATGGGACATACAAATTATGTACAATCACTAAATAATACCGATGATACTCTGAGCTCATCATGGAATACAAGCATTGGGTTTTATCTAAGGGAGGTAACAGTGTCAACAACAAGAAATCTATGAGCCTAATCTAGCACTACAACATCATCATGTGCAGTCATCAAAAAATGAATGAAGATATCACAGTGGAAAAAGGTAAATGCTTTGAGAACATAAATGAGAAATCTAAAAAAAATATTTTATATTAAATTTAAAGATTTGTTATGCTCCTCCAAGCATTTAATTGTTTGGTAATAAGTTAAGTTTCTGACAACAAGAAAAACAGAAAATATATCTATAAACTGAAAATTTTAGTAGCTGCATTTTAAGTTTGGGTCTGGGAACTACTTTAAAGTTTTTCTAAAAAAAAAACAACTTTTGATTCAAAATATTAAAATAAGTCAACAAAATCATCATATTATAAACTTTTTCAACACTTCAAAAGTAATACTAATCACTTTTTGATAAAAAACTGAAAAAATCATCCATAAGATAATAACTTGGTAATAAACATGTAAATGAGATTGAAAAAAGATTTGATATGTGACAACAAAGAATAAAAATAGAAATCTGCTTTGGACAATAAATAACACGAAGGTTGTGATTTCTGACAGTACTTTGTAATAAATAAAAAAAACAATCCCTCAATAAATCCAAGGGTCACACTGATACATCAAATGTACATGGTGCCATGACTGCCTCGATCCCCAATATCAAGGTCAAACTCATCCTGGAGGTGAATCTGACTGAGCGATGCGGATGCCATGGCGATATCTGGCATGGTGTCACTTAAGGCACTGTCACTACATGGACTCAAGTCAGTCTGAAAAGCAAGTTAGCAGAGTTATTCCTCTTCTTTCAAGGCATCAGGTATTTAAAGTTCAAAACCCTCAAGTTTGTATTTTGGTCTCGTATATTACAATAATACATTATTACTTGAAAACAAGATGTGGAGTATATACAACTAAACAACCCCTCAAGTTAGTTTCTAAAATAACAACATTACATGACATAAGAGTACTAGTTAATATTTATATACAGATGCCCTCAAGGTTGTATTTTAGTTTCTAAAAATACAACATCACTTAAAATGAGGGCACTAATAAATATAAATAGTCATAAACACATAAACAGAGAGACTTGACATACCTCTCTAGATGCTCCCTGAGACAATCGCGTGGGTGGCACACACTGGACAGGTTTGGTGGGGCTTCCCACAGGATTTCTTTTGCTCAAGGGAGGGCTCTGCTTTCTCTTCCTCGGTGAAATCAAATACTTTTTCAAAGAATGGGTTTTTGTTGGTAAAGCTGGGGGAGGGGGGTCCGGAGGGTAGTAGGAGTTTGTGTTCTGAAGCACCTCAACCGTCGAGTCGGGCAGACCAAACTCCCGCACGGTCCTCAGTCGGAGCTGGTGGTGGACAGAGCGGCGGTCACTCAGCGGCAGAGTCAGGGCTTTCTGGGCAGTGTTACTACTCTGTAGTTCTCTCTCTCGATATAGCATTCTGTGAAGTGTGGCATTATCAGGCACTGTATGGTGAGACAAAACATAGAGTGAATTAAGCACATTATACCATATTTCTAAAATAATAATATTGAATTGTTTGGGAATGTTTGTGATCTTGGTATTTTTTACAATGCTACAAAAAAAAACTTCACTATTTAAAATCATTTTTGACAGTAAAATGTACGTGGAATCATTAAAATTTGTGGGGCCCATTTTAATGGATTGCTTAAATTTTACAGGTTAGTGGGGACGTAATTTTGTGTATTCTTTTATACCTATAAAAGTAAATATGACCTTATAACCCCAATTTATTAATTGGTGGAGAACACTAATGCGTGGATAAGAGGTACCATGAATTGCACGAAAATTGTGCCACCACAAAATTTAATAATTCCACATTATAACATTAAATTTCTTTTTTAAGGGTTTCTGCCTACCAATCTCCATTCTGGGAAGAAAACCTCGTGGCCAGAGGTTTTTGTTAATTATGATGTACCTGGTATGGTCCCTGCTATAATGTCCACAGTGTTACAACTTGGAGGGTTGACATAACTGCTGGGGTAGTGGCTGCTCTCTACCATGTACAGGGTGTCTGGGATGGCAGACATCTGGATGGTCCGGACACGCCCACACTCCAGCTCCTGACCCTGAGAGAGCCTCTCTTCCAGAACAGTCTGATATAGAAACAATATATCAGTCAAACCAAGATAGAAATTCTGATATCAAAGCAATTATCAGTGAAACCAAGATAGAAAATTTACTTAAAATCAATCAATCTAACCGGATTCTAGTCAGTTTTGAATCTAAATTCATGCAGTACCATAGGACAATCAGAAATTCACATTTATCGTTAGACAAATTAATGCTATGGTTCATAAATAATCTATAGCACTAATTTTTGTGGATTTTGAAATCACATAAATTTTTGGACAATAACTCTTCCAATACGAATTGTTTTTATGTTTCTTACTCTGACATTTAACAAGAATCTCCACAAAAATTGGTGCTTTATCAGTCATGATGATGATAAGACCACAGTATATGAATAAAATTGTCACTGTCTTTGATAAAGATTACATGTACAATCAACATTTCCTACCTTAGCATCCTCATAATAAGGGCCAAAGAGTCTGGGTCTGACAAACAAGCCATTGTTTTTGCCGCGTATCCAAGACGATGATTGCACCACAAACCCCTCATCCCCAATCATGTGACTGGGTGGTCGACTAATCAGGCCTCGTTTTATTGCACTATTAAGAACGTCACTGTTGTACGGTATGATATGATCAGTCCTAATTAAGGGTAACAGATCAGCCAGAATGTCTTTTAACTCCTCGTCATTGAGATCACGTTTTTTGACTCCCTTCTTACTGATACTGTGTGCTGTATGACTTAGTAAGTTGGGCTCTACAAAACACAAGAGAATTGAGCAATTAAGAAAGTTATTTTAAATTTACAAAATACAAAACCATGAAGGAATTTGAATGAAGTTTTCTTTTATGGTAACCATGCATCATATCACTATGATTTGATTCAAAACAGAGTGATTACTTTAAAGGTCTTTCATTAAGAACAAGAGGCCCATGGGCCACATCGCTCACCTGAGGAACAATAGGTATGATAAAATCAGCTTAATGGAGTCATAATACAAACTATCTGGACAATGTACAATAATACATGTAGATCCTGTATAAATAAAATCCATTTTCCCCTAGATATTCTTATGTTTATAATCATCAGTCCCTTTTCTAACAGGATGCTTTTATAGTCATATCATATGTTGAGTATTGCAGTTTTCAAAAAGATCCTTAACAATAGTTTATATATGGGATATAAACGTACATCAACCTCTGAACCTTCTCGTGAGGCCATAGAATTGTCCTGGGGCCAAAGTCTTAACAATTATAAAGAATCATCTGGCTGATAAGTTTCTGAGAAGATTTTTAAAGATTTACCCTATATATTCCTTTGTAAAACTTTGACCCCCCATTGTGACCCCACCCTACCCTGGGGATCATGATTTTCACAACTTTGAATCTACACTACCTGAGGATGCTTTCACTCAAGTTTCAGTTTTCCTGACTGATTAGTTTCTGAGAAGAATTTTTTAAAAGATTTACTCTATATAATCATATATTAAACGTCGACCCCCCCATTGTGGCCCTAACCTACCCCCAGGGTTATGATTTTCACAAATGTGAATCTACACTACCTGAGGATGCATCCACACAAGTTTCAGCTTTCCTGGCTAATTAGTTTCTAAGAAGAATTTTTTAAAAGATTTACTCTATATAATCATATATTAAACGTCGACCCCCCATTGTGGCCCGACCCTACCCCCAGGGGTCATTATTTTCACAACTTTGAATCTACACTACCTGAGGATGCTTCCACACAAGTTTCAGCTTTGCCGGCTAATAAGTTTCTGAGAAGAAGATTTTTAAAGATTTACTCTATATTCCTTTGTTAAACTTCGATCCCCCATTGTGGCCCCACCCTACCCCCGGGGGTCATGATTTTCACAACTTTGAATTAACACAACCTGAGGATGCATCCACACAAGTGTCAGCTTTCCTGGCCGATTAGTTTCTGAGAAGATGATTTTTAAAGATGTACTTTATATATTCATATGTTAAACTTCGATCTCCGATTGTGGCCCCACCCTACCCCCGGGGGTCATGATTTTCACAAATTTGAATCTACATTAACTGATGATGCTTTCACACAAGTTTTAGCTTTCCTGGCTGATTAGTTTCTGAGAAGAAGATTTTTAAAGATTTACTCTATATAATTATTCATTTGTTAATCTTCGACCCCCCCCCCCCATTGTGGCCCCACCCCCAGGTGAGCTAAAAAGGTTAAGTTTACAATACAATAAGTTGTTAAAGTTGGTTTCTGGAAGAACAGACTTTGAAAATTTTCTTAATAAATATTGACAATTTTTTTACTTTTCTAATCTTTAGTTTTTAAGATCTGTGTACAAACATATAGAATTGTGAGCAAATCTCTGTATCTTGCTTATAATTCGAAGCTTAACACTCAAATATGGTTAGTAAATAGAAATTGTAAACAATTAAACACAAGAAACATGCACTACATGTATAACAAATAAAGAACACAATTTATTTTTTCGAAATGAATCATATATATACATGTATATACCTACATATTTCCGTCAGCGATATCAAACTCTATTTAAACTGAATAAACTCGAGAAAATGCCGAGCTTCTCAACAAAACCTATTGCATTAATCTACCATTACGCAAAAGATAATGCCGAATTACCGATAGAATGAATTGTATTTCAGTACTTTTTTTATACATCAGATTTTGTTTAATTTGCGCAGGTAAACAGTTAACTGTTTGATTTACCGAAGTCTCTGTTTGATTTGATACGTAAAAATCACGAAATACAGACGATAGTTTCCAGGTTACAAAGCATAAATAATGAAAACGAAACGAAAATCAGAAGAAGCTAACACCAACGTCATATGTGAAAACTGTCAACGCATTGAAATTTTTAGCCTCAATTTACTTCACAAAATCGGCACCAATATATTTTGCATGTTTCAAAAATTTCCCTTCATACGCGAACTGTTGCACAACAAGCAAATTCATCATAGTCAGATCGACCCTTTTTCGTATAATGTCATGGCTGCTTTAAACAAAGAACCTCGTTTTAGAAGTATGGAATACGAGTCTTGGTAAAATGGGTATGCAAACCCGGGCCGTGGCAAAATAAAAGCCGGGGCAGATCGGCAATCGTCAATTCCAAATACGCATTATTTTGCAGCAATATTTACAGCGAATACAAATATACTAGTCCATCAAATATCCTGAAATTTTAATGAGATTGGCAGATTAATAACTGCCAATCTTTTGTTTTGCCCTGGCCAAGTCTTGCCTACCCATTTTACCGGATGCCGAACGCGAAGCTGAAACACGCCTTTCCTTTATTATTATTTTCGTAATAACTCAGATTTGAAACAGAATTAGCACTTAATTTTTGCAATTTATATTTTCCTTCCCATAAGGATAATTTATGCCAAACTACGTTGAATTTGCCTCGGTAGTTCTTGAGAAGAAGATTTTTAAAAATGCACCCCCCTTTTTCTACAGTTTCAAGGTTTTCTCCGCTTTGAATCAAGATTGGACTTTTATTTCTGCAATTTATATTCCCCCTCCCATAAGGATGCTTTGTGCTAAATTTGATTGAAATTGGATTAGCGGTTTTAGAGAAGAAGTTCAAAATGTAAAAAGTTTACAGACGGACGGTCGGACGGACGGACAGACGGACAGACGGACGACGGACAAAATGTGATCAGAATAGCTCACTTGAGCTTTCAGCTCAGGTGAGCTAAAAAAATTATCATTGATATAAAATGAAAGAGAAGTTTTAGGGTTCTAATGTTGCACATATAATGATGACATGTTAAGGGAAATTTTCATATTCCAAATCTACCACCAGGTAGTTCACAAATGAATGATTGTAAAACAACTTTTTTATTTACACACAAGCAAAATTTGCAAGGTTCACGAGAACTTTCTAGTCGGTAATATTTCTTGAAAAATTCTCATAACATTTCTACATTTGTTATAGATAATCTGCAAAGGCCCAGTTGCAGATACGTTCTAAGCTAGTAAAATGGGGAATAAAGAAGATGTGAATACAAGTTGGAATACAATATGCTGCTAGGTATCAATGTATAATAGAAGTTTGATAAGTTTATGTTCCAAAGTGATTGAATCCTGTGGTTTGTGCAGGATTACCTCTTTCCTCGAGTCTTTTCACTAGCTGAGTCTCTCCCCATTTGATAATGGCAGATAAAATGTCCAACTCTCCAGCCTAAAACATTGTCATAAACAAAAGGTTTCAATTTTATATAATCACAATTACATCGGGATAAATTTAATGATACTTTTTTTTTTATTGTAACATTATATGCTGAATATGAGTTGTATGTCTGATATCTCATGATGATGAGCTGAATATTTAATATTTCTGATACATAATGCAGTGTATACAAGCAGAGAACAAAATCCTCACAAATATTATTTCCTTATAATGTTGCTATGCAATAATATAATCTGATGCTAGTTATTAAAAACACAAGAGGAACAATTCACATGGACTGGAGTTTCCAACCAATCAATAAACCTTCACAAATTCATGGAAATACCCCCCACATTAGAGATTTAATGACAGTGATAATGAGCAGTTTCCATCTTGTAACTGCTTAATAATAAGAGTTGCTATAAGGTTACAGAGCCAATAGGGATCCTTGTAATAAAAAGAGGTGATTATACCTCTCAGTCAGCCACCTCTACATTGCATGCCAAGGAAAAGAAAAGATCTTGGCAAGGGAAAGAGAGAAGCCATTTACAAACAGATTTCTTCTCCAACTTGCAACAATAAAACAGAGCAGCATCACAAACAGTGTGAACTATTGCACTGCAATG
Source organism: Magallana angulata (assembly GCF_025612915.1). Classification (NCBI taxonomy): domain Eukaryota; kingdom Metazoa; phylum Mollusca; class Bivalvia; order Ostreida; family Ostreidae; genus Magallana; species Magallana angulata. The sequence goes on from NC_069113.1 coordinate 13,690,296, forward strand.
TATTTCCTGTTCATCAGCTCATGAACAAGAAATCAAATTCATTCTATTTAATGACAGCCTCATTAAATATAGCCCCAAAAAGGATTTTAGAAAAATGCATAAAAAATCACCATCCACTTACATGTAAATATAATTTTTAATCAAAGGATTTACAATAAATAGAAAGACTGCACCAAATTTTTATTGAGTGTTGTGCTCTATTAGTACTTATAATTCAAAGTATTTATTAATATAAATGCATGTACTCCATAGGTTCTCATTCATATTTTGATAGCTCATTACAATATGACTCTGAAAAACAACTGTGCATTTGGCCTGTCCTGTCCTAAATTTCACTTTGCAAAAATTTTTGCTCATTTCATTTAACTCTCATTTTATGCATGTCATGCACTGACACCTATTTCTGAGTGATATTACATTTTACAACAAAATAACAATTAAAACTTTCATCAAATCAATTTATTTTACTACACTTTTATTCACATTCATCATCTAAACACTTTCAAACAGTGTGTGACTTTTACAAAACTACCACAAAGCTTTAGGCAAGAGTACAAAATAGTGTCCTTTTTCCCAATTTTATACACCAGTATATGTTTTCATTTTAGATTTACTACATTCACCCAAATCTTCATATGGAATCTTTACATAGATATTATCTGAAATAGTGTTGCATATATTGGACTGGAGTTATGAACTTTAAAATTGGGTCAATTTATTAGAGTAAAAACATATTAAACCAGTAAATCTAAGGCCCTACATGTAGTATATGTGTAAGTAACACAAGAAAAATATAAGCCTATATCTTTTCATTACATTCATATGAAGACAGAATGCTCCTTACCTGAAGGAAGTCCGAGGACAGTGCCTCCTTGAGGTACTCCCTGGACAGCTCCATGAGGACTGAGGAGTGAAGGATCTGTAGGAACTCCTCCCGGATGAAGTGGAGGGCCTGGTTATGGACCCATTGTGAGCCGTGGGGCTCAGAGCTCCAGGACAGGATACTGACCAAGTTATCCAGGGACAGTCCTTCTGCTATGATGTCTTCACAACCTACATAGAAGTGATTATATGTTAAATATGCTGGTCATGAAATGTTTAAATGTAGAGTAATGTAACACTATAGGATGTGATCCCAGAGTACAAGTAAGCGGCCCTTTTTACCCAGGGACAGACCCTCTGCTATGTTGTCCTCACAACATACAGAGATTTGTATTTATAAGGCAATGAATACACTGATCTTGTAATGTTTAAAGGTAAAGGATACATGTATATAAACACCAAATTTAGCAAAGTTACATACAGAATGGCTGTCATTGTTTTCATTACCCATCTGCTGGTTCTATTCAGTTGAATTTCACAAACATGTGCTCAATAGACTTTTTAGGACATCTGTTAACTAACTAATGTATAACAGTATCAAACCTTTTCTGAAAACAAATTTTCTAAATACTGAAATAAAGTATAGACTGCAAGACAGATGGGTGTAGGTAATTTGAGCAGACAATGTATTTCTACCCATGCAAATCTCTCAAAATTTAGTATGTAAAATTTACGTTAAATTTAGACTGGACCATCATAATACTATTTACAAACGTCCTTCAGCGAAGCATACATGTGCAATAAACTCAATCACTAAACATTTTAACTAGACCATTCCAACTTTTATAAAATTATAAAACTTTAAAATTCAAGCTACTAACCTTGAGATAAAACAGGGAAGTCCAAGAACTGCCCTATTTGGTAGACTTCCATAGCCTCTTCTATAAGGGTCATGTGTCCCCGTCCAGCCACAATGGCCTGTGCCTCACTCAGGCTACACATGCTTGCACTACCCCGTAATATTAACGACAAGTCCACTGTGTCTTGATATATAGTGTTTAGTAATACTCTGGCATAACGCCGTGGGATTATAGTCTCATCTAGCACTATTTTTGATTGTGTATGAAAACCTTGATCCTCCCCCGATCGTGCCCTGCGGATCAGAAGATTTTTGAAAAATGGGGACCTTGCTGCCAAAATAGCTTTATGGCACCTCAGTTCATGTAGCACAGATTTACATGGAGCATCATTTTCCGCCGAGGAATCCGTGCAATTTCCATCACAAGTGAACACTAATACTGCATCACTGTAATTTCCAGAGTCCAGTAACACCCGAAGGTCATGCTCCAGGGGATTCGGAACACCAAATTCATCTGCGAGCTTGGATAAAGTCTCTTGATGATCGGGACGAAGGTCGTGAGAACTTATTTCATCTGTATAGAGATATCGCAGCAACATTGCAAATAATGCAACATCTACACCAATTGTTCTCAATTTAACAGGGATCTGACAACCAATTCCTGGGTATCGATTTAACAAATCCCTAAAATAGGGACTTCTAACTGATAATATAGCACGATGAGCCGGGAAACAAGCTCCCTTATACACTAAATTTATGTCTGTACAACATTTGGAATCAAACAACACAGCTAAATCCTGCTTCAAAGTATTTGCTGGTGGTCGAGCAATATTGGCAGCCACAGCCAACTCTTTAAGCGAGACCAACACTTCGTATTCCTGAATGAGTGACTTGAGTTCCCGAATTGACCATGTAGAAATCATTTCCCGTAAAGCCTTTCCATAGTCCATTGACCGGCTATGTCTCCTGGATCGGATGAGTCTCTTTCTCAATGTTGTTAATTTGGATGCCTTTTTCTTCTTCTCCCGGGCGCTCAAGTCTGAGTCAGACAAGTTGTAGGCGTGCGTCTGTCTGTTGAAGGCAGGAATTCTGCCCCCTGGGGGAGACCCCTCGGGGAATGAGGAGTTTGTCCCCATTTCTATTGGTAGCTCTCACAAAGATGGGGAACTCTTTTGTGTCATTCTACACATTTTTTCTTCTAATCTAGTCCTCTGAAAATGTATAAAGAAATAATTAACAATCCATGAAATTGAAACATACCATTATTTGTCTATTTGATATCAATCAACAATCCTATTTTTATAGAGTAAAAAGAAACTTGACACAACCGAAATGTTTCTCCATGTCTATATATTAGATCCTGATGGAAAGCAATCCCCGAGTCTCACACACTAACACAACGCCCACTCAATGAGAGAAACACATTAACGACAGTATTTAAACTTTTTAATGTGGAATTCTTGTACATTGAGAAATACTTTGACATTTACACACAGAACTAAATAAGGATTCATTGATTGAATTGAATGAGGATGTGAATTGTACACAGTGCATGTTCAGTATTACTCCACAATGTACCACAATCAAGCCTGTCATCAAATGCTGTATGCAAAATTGATCACAACACATCAATCATTTCTTTGTGGATAAAAATGCTATGACAATGCAGGAAATTTATGCAAAATGCAAATCTCTTTCCTTGAGAGCAAAATCGAGCATGAGAAAAACTGGAAACGAGATATTAGACATTGATACGACAAGCTGTGCTGTTTCAGATACCAGGGTATCCCAATAAAAGGTCAGACCAGGTAGCCTGTCTAAGAAGTGAATGCGGAGCATATCTAATGCCTTGCGACTTCAACATGTCTACATGCAAGTATCAAAAAGATAACATCATTTCTGTAAGGAGAACATTAAATTTTGTATATGAATCTTTTCAGGTAGGGTAAACCTCTCTCATCAGATCACATGCTTAAATCAAGTCAGGAGTTGGACTGCAGACACTTTTGATACAATCTGTTCTCATTAACATGACCAGTATTCAATAAATAAACAGGATTTAAGGAAAAAAGATAAAAACACATGCAAAATCATATAAATAAACTTAGATAACAGAATTCAAATGCTAAACCAGTCGAGGCTTATGGCTCAATAGGAAGTATCTGTAACATATGGTCTGCATTTGGGGGATTTATACAGAGTACATGAGGTTAATACATCTATAGAGATAAGTATTTTAAAGGTCTGCTCTAACTTGACTGAGTCAATGTTCGAAGCATAGAGGGTCAGTGCTAGAAGCTGTGTAAGTATGTGTATAATGCTAAATCAATATATGTAGAACATATGAAGATTCTGTAGCATATGTATGCCTAGTAAAGAAAACTCTTCTTCAAATTTCTGGAATGAAAGTGCCAATCACATGCAATTCATTACAGATGAACATCCACATGCATTAATTACCTATATATATGTACTCATTGTTCCAAAAAACGAGAAAGCCTGTCAGAGATTAGCATTATGACAATTCAATAATCAATAACCAGTCAGTTACCTTGTACCACCTCCATATATAATTAAAAAGAGATTGACAATTCAAAGAATTATCCAATTGTCCTGTGCCACTCTTTTCTCTCTCTCTCTCTCTCTCTCTCTCTCTCTCTCTCTCTCTCTCTCTCTCTCTCTCTCTCCTTATAACCTTCTACTATATGTCCAGAGATCTAAATCTAAATATATTAACTCAATATGTCAAAAACATGAGCACCTACTGGTCGCCACTAAAAGCACCTGTTTGTTTTAAACATCACTATTCCTGGACGGAAACAATAAACTCCAAGCTGTCACAAGCTCAGAACTTAATCCCCAGACAAAACATTGAATTAATATCTCCACTATAATCCAATAATACTTACAACATTACACAAGCAATCATTTCTACAGTGTACGTAACAGCTCAGACTAGTTTTATCTCATCTTTAGACTGAAGAAATTTTCTAATTTACATACGAGAACTTTTTATTAAACTTGGGATATATGAGACAGGAACTTTATAATAATGGCCCACAGGAAGGGAAGGTCTGGGAAATGCCTCTTAATTAAATCATATCAAACGATTCTATTACATCGGGGTTCAACAATGCATGAATTTAAGTTTGCACTTGTTGAATTGTTCTTTTAAGTGCCCGCACCATCTTTTTACACTCAAAAAAATTCTGACATTTAAGAAACCTGCTTCCCTTCAGTAATTTCTGCACCAGAAAATTACCCAAGAAACATGTATTTTTTCATTTTCTTTCTCAATTACCCTTAAAAATTAGGTTTATACTTAAAATAAAATTCTAAATAATTCAATCGAAATTTGTAATTGTTGAATGTATGAGAGCTTACCATATTATAATGATCTGAATCGCCACTCAGTGTAAAATCCCACTGTATCTACTGAAGTTCACCAAAGATAATACAATACACTACAGTTAAAATCTCCCTGTATCCGATATCACAAATGTTTCACTTTACATTGCCTGTCTTCAACATTTCACCTTCACATATGAATTAAAAGGTATAAATACAAAACATTAAGTGTACTGAAATTCAATGTCTCTACATAAACTGTAAAGGTTTAGAAACATGTGATATCAAATTCATAACTTGGCCTCATTTCAAAGGCTTTTATTTCACCAAGTATGGAGCCAGCACATTGATACTCAAATCCTTTTCATGAGCAACAAAGTGAGAAAAATATGTCTGCATATGAAGGCTGTTTACTTACCAGTGTAAATAATAAGAAATTCATGTCATTTAAAATGTCAGACAATGCATTACTACAAATCTATAACAAATGTTTATATGCAGAAGCGTTGTTGAATTTATAATCTCTGTCTCAAAAGAAGTTAAACTCTCAGAACATTTAAACACTGGGATGTACATATATATACTACAACATTCAATGATTTTGTAAATATGAACCTTGATTTTGTGTTGGTGAATTGAATAGGGGAACATAAAAGACATAATGAAATATTTCATTTGAATGAAAACCTACGTCAAAATTCTCAAGGGTCTTATCTCATGTAAAAACTTTGCACTCACACAGTTATTCTGAATAAAAACTGTTGAAAAAGAGAGATGTCAAAAATAACGGTGGGTACATGTATAATAGCCGAGTAATTGATTCTTGTTTGTTGCATCATTATAAATTGGAGGTTTGATAACTTATGACGAGGAATAGTCTGAATATAGAATACCAGTATGCCATTGCCTAAAAAAAAGCAAATAACCAGGGTATTTTATAAAATCAAATATTTTATTTACTTTTATCTTATTAGTTGACTTATTTATCTACAGTTACTATCTTATACAGCATTTCAATTAAATTTTGCTTTTTTCCTATAATATGTTATAGCAATACAGATTTTGCTGGTATTTTAAATTTAATGACAAACTATTTCTAACCAGTACTTGGGTATCTAACATGATCTGAACTACTGCAAAATGAACATAAAGTCTTTTCTTTCTTCACATTCACACAACACAAAAGCATCACTGACTTGAGAAGAACAGAACTTGCATTTTAAGCTTCTAAATGCAAGGTTTCAACAGATGGTTACAGGGTTAGAAAATGATTTCCAGTTCTAAGATATTTCAGAGATTTGTGCACTAACTGTCAAAATCTGAGGAAGTAAAAATGCTGTAAGGCAAAATTTTTTAGATTTTCCGAATTTTTCAATAGACACCTAAAGCATTCCTTTTCCTACTTTAGAAGGTTGATAAAGAAGTGAAGACAAGGAAGTTCCTTGTATCACAAAAAAATCTTGCTTATTGAAAGATTTAATAAAATGTCTGCACATGCGTTTATAAATTCAACTGATCATCACATCAAGCTAATTCAAAGCTATGACGTTTTAAAAATTTGATTGTGTTCATTAACCAATACATAAATATATACTTAGTTTGATAACCGGTAGTAATGTATTAGTAATGTATGAATCAATAGCTCATTTATTTTCAATGAATCACATCCAAAAACTACTACTGTAACATGTACTAGAAAAAAAAAAGATTTAATAAAAATTAACATTTTAAGAGAAACCTTAGATTCATACAATTCAAAAATTACTCAGAATATTAATAATCCTCTCCTTCATCTTTAGATAGAAAAGAACTTTATTTACCACCCATTTCCTGCCAGGTCAAACATTAATTTTCAACAAACAATTTACATTTAGGAAATGAAAGGAGTGATTTTTAACGCCACCCAATCTGATCAACAATCATCTAATTATAAATAAATTCAAAGTTCTGATGCAAATAAACATGTCTTTTTATATACATATACATGTTCCAGCTGACGACACATAATGACGCAAATTGGTACATTATTGTGTAACAATATGATTAGACTTGAACATGTTGAAGCTTATTTTAGTATACTGATCACAAAAAACCTATAATATGAATAAAACGAACTCTACACAGCAGGAGAAGAGTCCGTCTAACTAATGAAATTATTAAAAATCTAAGATAAGATATTTCATTTATTATTTTTATTAATCATTTAATATACAACCTCAGGTTCATTTAATTTTGATTTTTGAATGAGTGTATGAATGAAAGTGGTATGAAAGAGTGATTATAATATTTAAAAAAGAAGTTGACATCAGTTTAATAGTAATTATGTATGTTTGAATTTGAAAAATGCAAATAAAAAAAAAAAAAAAAAATCTAAGATAAGTCATATTATCTGAATATCATTGTTAGGTTTATTAGAGAAAAATTAAACAATGTTTACAAACTTTAACCTTGTTAAACTTAATTCGAAAAAATATGGTTGAATGAAACATCACAGCAACGACTACAAAAAGGAGTTTGCATCATAAATGAATTTACCGGTACTGATTGGATCTCAGTAAAAATAAACTGGAATGTCAAATCTAATAATTATTTTTTTCACAGATTCTGTCACATCAGATACTTGCCATTACAAGTAACATACCCAGATACCAACAACTCACTACACACATAATCTCCGTAGAAATTCAGCTTGGTTGGTATTTGGACTGATTGATGCCTTCATCAACTCTCAGGACAGTCCTTCATAATTCAACTCTGAATTTCTGACCCAACTTCAGGTGCTAGTTAACATTAATAAAATATTCCTTCATCTCACCCACTTTAATTGAGCAGCTTGAACATATATTCAATAAATCGTAATCATTTAATTTGTATTTCTCACCATTAGATATGGTTATTCCAGCAATTTATCTTGCTGATGTGTTTGCTTCAACTTTAAACTCCATTTTTTTTTATTTTACCTTTTAAAACAAAAGAACTCCAGAAGAGTAATTTGAAAGCCTTATATCAACTTGCAACTTTCAACTTCTCTGCAAGCTTCCAGAGAATGATGAGCCAAAATTGAAACAAAATCAAAATAAATATACTGAGGTCTGTCCCAAGATATTTATGCCTAACATATAATGATATATTTATAAATACCCCAGGGTTCAAACGATGTTCATTCAATAGTACGAAAAAATCCCAAGATTTTCCTTTTGAAACACCTTCTCTAGCTTGTTCGGTTTGAACACACCATTAAAATCAAAAAGTCTATGGGAAATGTGCATTGCAAATGAGATGAAAGTACCCAGATGATAACGATGAAAAATTGTGCAAGGTATTATGAGTGACTTCCATTGGGAAAAAAAATGTCAACATTTCCCACTGTAAATCTCAATAACAAATCTGTTTTCGTTCTTGGGGTTTTTTTTGGGATTGTGAAAAACAAAATTGTGTAAATGAAGATATCTTGGATATTTTCCCTTTCATCGATTTCAATTCTTTCACAGGTACATGCATTTTTATTAAAAATAGTCAAATGTGCTTCATAAATATCTTGGGACAGACTATAGCTATTCAAAATGTAGTAGAATTCCTACACAAGGATAAAAAAAGAAGCAGATTTACTATAGATAATTATTTAGAAGGATGTTCAATGTTAATGTTGGATGTTAACCACACCATAATTTATATAGGAATGTCCTGAGAATCAATGAAGGCATCATTCCAAATACATTTATCAAGCCAATCCAAATCTCGATTAAGATAACCTAAACATATTACTCAGAAAAAAGACTCATAACACCAGAATTTTCTGCGAATTGGGAGACTATATATGAATTGGATATGATATTGACTTATTTGTATTGTCATAACATAAATATTTACTGTATCCACTCTAGCATGAGACACTGTTGTGACGGGTTACTGTCGTATCGCCCCAAAGCCAAAGCGCCCCATGCACTAGCGCCCCAAATTTTTTTTGGAGCGCCCCAATTACGTTTCACGAGCGCCCCAAATGTATTCACGAGCGCCCCAAAGTAAAATTATCATTATACCTTACGTCTTGGAAAATTTGCACGAGCGCCCCAAATTGGATTTTCCAATATTGTACTAAAATCGGGATCGTTTTCACGAGCGCACCAAAATGATTATCCTGATTACCCGGTATGTCTTTCTGCATAGAATCTTGTTGGATTATTTTTTTACGAACGTGCCCTGAAGTTGCATATGATTTGTAAGAAAACTATCTTATGATTAGGAAATCATTTCCACGAGCGCCCCAAAATAACTTATAACTTTGCTCTCAAATCAGCATTCTATGTTGCTATAAAGTTAATATTTGACTACATGTGTAATAAATATTTGAAACCTGATTTTGCTTTAAAATGTATGTTAGAGAATCTCACTTTTACGTTAATTAAATAAGCATCATTTACACGAACGCCCCCCCCCCCCCCCCCCCCCCAAATGAGATTATTCTATTTTGAACTAAAATCAACGTTGGTGTGTGAGTCCCCAAGTTTGGATTAATTTCACGAGCGCCCCAAAATGGTTTTGTTTATTATTCGCGCGCACCAATTCTGTTGAATTGTACAAAGTATTTTTATTTTTGAAGGAAATTTTTAATAATGTCAGATATAATCCAACACAATTGTTCCTCTACTCTCAAATTTTACGCGCAAACCTCTAAATATGTTTTTTAAGCTTACATTTACAGTCAATCATTATTTATAAGAAGAAAAAAAAAACAATGCGTAATATGTGTATTATATATGTTATAATTGTATCTGCAGTGATATATAGGGCCAATGGGACGGGTGTGTCATTATTTATTTTGTATTACATATACCGTATGTGTTAAAACATTAGCTTCCGAAGACAACTGACGATGATGTAATAGAAGGGGAAATTCGGAAACATTAAAAGGTGTATAGGGAGGGGGTATCCTGTCACAGTATCAGGAGAAAACGTACCCAGACACGCGGGAGACGTTGGCTTCGTCGCGTACACCTTTGATTAGATGTGTGTACACCATGTACTAGTAATCACTGTGTGTATTGTATGTATACGTACATTGATTGTGTTCGGTATTTTGTAGAAACTATAAATATTAAATGAACTAAAACACACCAAAAGGAAACGTGATATTTATAAAGGAAGCAATAAACAGACCTGTTTACAAATATTGGCATATATTCTTTAAATTAATTATTATTAAACAAGAAAATCTAATTACATGGAAAATTATGATCTAAGTTTGTTCTTATGATTCGAATTTCGTAATAAGTATCCAGTTAAAAGGTATGCATAGTTGTAGGTTCTTCAAATTGTCCTTATTTGTAAATTCTTTAATTTGGCGTAAACACCAAGAAACATTTATATAAAGATTCTGTTTATATCTGTATATATGAACATTTGTTAACTTAAAATATTACGACCCCCCCCCCCCCCCATTTCTGAATGTTTTATCTTTAGTCGATAGAATATGAACGATTAAATGCATATATATTTGCATACCTCTTTCCGAGATTCTTAAAAAAAATTAACTAAAGAAACCTCACCGAACAGGGGAATATGTTTAGGTAAACTCAGGTATATTAAAGATCCGAACATTATTGATTCTGTTGTTAAATTGGTTGCAAAAGTTTCCTAAAATTACATATTAATATGACCGTGCTAAATAAAATTGAAATAAATTAAAAAAAATTATAAATTAAATAAATAAATTAATGTTTTGTTAAGTAGAGAGAGAAAATAAACGAGAATATTCACTTACCTCTTTCTTGCAATCGTACAAATGTCAACGAAGGAATAACACCCAACACCCTGGATTGACAATATGTGACGTAATGGGGGGGGGGGGGCGTTGGAAGGTCAATTGGGTAGATATTGTCATATTGTTTGATTGATATTGTTTGATGAATATCAATTTCAGTGCTCATGATTTGATCTTTGTATAAAAAACAGTTTACGGAAATATTTGTCATCGCTTTATATCAGCATTTTTATTTTTGTATAGCAAAACTTATTCTGGGACGCTCCGAAATTAAAATAAAAAAAAAACATTAATAGCTTATGACTCGAAAACTACATTTTGAAATATAATAATAGACAAGCGAAACTTAAACAAAAAAAAAAACACCAAAAAAATAAAACAACAAGCAAGAATAGCAATTTGTGTAGCACTTGGAAAAAAAGTCATTTTACATTCATAATATTACGAAACTTATTTTGGGGCGCACGTAAAAAAACAACAACAAAAAACAACGACATGATTTACCATTCGGAGCATTTGGAAATTTTGCTCATAACATTCCAATTATTACTTTGGGGCGCTCGTACGTGAAAAAATTTAATCATGAAAAAAAACAACATTTGGGGCGCTCGTGACATACACTTGGGGCGCTCGTGAATTGTACTTGGGGCGCACCAAGAAAAATTTGGGGCGCTCGTGCATGGGGCGCTTTGGCTTTGGGGCGAAGTGACCAGCACCCGTTGTGACTGTTGATCATTCCCCTAATACAAAATACTTAATCAGTAGTAATGGACCAAGATAACCACATTCACCGACTATTCACGATTTCAAAATCTAATACTCTGATATAGAATCAACATTCATTGATATTTCTTTGATAACTTAAATTACGAAAACTTTGAACACTTTCATTTATAAATAGTGGAATCTTCAAATTTGGTTTGTAGATCAAGACAATTTCTTATTGGAATTAAAATAAGATCAAGATTAATTGTATTACTATCACAGCAAACATATCTTTATCTGTTCAAATATAAAATCAGAATATACAAAAATGAATACTCACACCTGTATGAGTAAAATTTCGTTCTCATGACCCTAACCACATAACTCACAACTTTGACATTTTCGAGTAGCTATCCCGCAGAAAATTGTAATATAAGAAAACAATAAAAAATAAATATACTTTTTATTATTTGTCTTTAGTTTGAAAATTGCGTATAAAACAAAACAACTAATTCAAAATTTAGTGGAAATATATAGAAAAGTAATTTTAGATCAAGAATATAATTTTCTGATCTGATACAATATCAGCCACTTTCATCGTGATCATAGAAGAATTTCTTATTTGTATCGTATTTTAATGAAGTGAATTTGATTATACTTAAATATGTAAAACTGTATACGGTCAATTAGTCATAAAACAATGTAAAATAGTAACACACATATAATAAAGCAAAATAGTTTTCCGTATATGTCAGGATTATTTTATTCGTGTTTAGTTCGGCAAAATTTTCACTTCCTGACAAGGGACCTAACAAACTTATCCTTGAAAGACACCACACAAGGGTGAACCGTAAATTTAAAAGCAAAATGTTTGGTGCACTTAGAGGTTCTGCGTGGAGAACGCAATCTGTTGTTAAAAATTCAGTGAGCCGACAGATTACAAGAAACTTTGGCGATGATGTTCAAGTCGGCAGACCGATCAATGCGTGGGGACCTCAAGCTATGTGGGTATGTACAGTACCGCTAGAATTTCCTCAACGAATGAATCTGACGTTTTCCTAGCTTGTTTAAAGATTTTGATATTTTACATATCAAGAACGTATTTTGGACTACGAATTTTTTGTCTGCTTTGAACTTTTAGATATGGCCAGAAATTAGTCCTGACTTTTACCCCATTTCATTTGTAACCAGTAACAAGGCACTGTTTTCTGGTGACAAAAGTAACATAACCTATGACAAAACTGTTTATTTTCTTTCTGCTTGATGGTTTAATTTCATCAAGTAACAATGGTTACAACTATATTCTATTGGTGACAAAAGGTTACAGAGGTGACGAGCCTTTTTTCCGTTTAGCTGATCGGGGTTCTTATTTTATTTGGTTACAATGGTTACAATGGTTACAGCTATATTCTATTGGTGACAAAAGGTAACAGAGGTGACAAGCCTTTTTCTGTTTAGCAGGGTTTTTTATTTTATTTGGTTACAATGGTTACAATGGTTACAGCTATAATCCATTGGTGACAAAAGGTAACAGAGGTGACAATCCTTTTTTCTCTTTAACAGAGGGTCTTATTTTATTTTGTTACAATGGTTACAGCTATATTCTATTGGTGACATAGGGTAACAGTGGTGACAGTCATTTTCATGATTTACAGGGGGTCTTTTTAAATTGGTTACATTGGTAACATTGGTTACAATGGTTACCCTAACCCTAACCCTAATCCTAACCCTAAACTTACCCTAACCCCTAACCTTAAACTAACCCTAACCCCTAACCCTAATCCTAACTCTAACCCAAACCTAACTCTATTTTGTAACCGATGTTACCAGTAACCACTGTAACCTGTCACAAGTCAGGACTAATTTCTAGCCATATATGTAGATGGTAACCAATGTTACTGGTTACAAATAGAAAGGGGTGAAAGTCAGGACTAATTTTTAGCCATATATGTGAACTCTTAACTAGTCAAAAAGAGTAGCGTCAGGCAGGGGTTTTGTCTTCTTGTTACCTCACCTGAGCTGAAAGCTCAAGTGTGCTATTCTGATCACACTTTGTCCGTCGTCCGTCAGTCTGTCCGTCTGTCTGTAAACTTTTTACATATTGAACTTCTTCTCTAAAACTGCTTGGCCAATTTCAAATACATTTGGCACAAATCCTTATGGGAAGGCAAATATAATTTATAAATAGCAGAAATGAAAGACCGATCTTTATTCAAAGCGGAGAAAACCTTGAAACTGTAGAAAAAGGGGGGTGCATTTTTAAAACTCTTCTACTCAAGAACTACTTAGTCAAATTCAACGTAATTTAGCATAAATCATCCTTATGGGAAGGGAAATATAAATTGCAAAAATTAAGGGCTAATTCTGTTTCAAATTTGAGTAATTTATGAAAATAATAATAAGACAGAGATAATGGGGGTAAATAAGTTTAACTTCGGGCTCGATATTTCATAGATTGAAAACCAGTTTAGAGGACCAGTCTTATGTTAGAGGCAGCCATCTTGAAGTTGAACGAAGATGAATTTAATTTGGTTGTCGTGCAACAGTTTACGTGCAAAGGGAATATTTGAAACATCCAAAATATATTTGTGCCATTTATGTGAAGTAAATTGAGGTTAAATATTTCAATGCGTTGATATTTTCATTTGTGACGGTGGTTTTAGCTTGTTTTAATTTCCGTTTAACATGTTAAGTTTCTTTTTATTTTAACTTAAGAGGAACCATTATTTTTATTTTAGAATTTAAAATTTTAACGTTTAACGTTAGACTGGTAAATAAGACAGCTGATTGTTTACATGTACCTGCGCAAAATTTGATGCACTAACAACATATGATAAAATACTATTCATTATGTTGGTACATGTAATTCGGTACGATCTCTACGTAATGGTTGATTATTGCAACATGTTTTATTAAGATGCTCAGCAATTTCAATCTAAACGGAGATTATTCTCGCTGCTAGAAATAGATAAGTATATATATGATGAAAAATAAATTGAGTTTTTTCTTTGTTTAAATGCATTTTTTCTTGTTTTAATTGTTTACAAATTTCCATGAACTTACCTGAGAGTCAAGCTTCGAGTTATAAAGCTGAGGTCATGCTTTAGTTCGTTTATATTTTAAATGCAGCTATGCTAAATAGGAAATACCAAGTTTAAAATTCTTAAGTTGAATGTAATAAACTGATGTGAACAAAAACATGACTCAAACCGAGCTATGTATCTTGCTTATAATTCTACGATTGATGCTGAAATTTTGGTTGATCAATAAAAATGTCTTGCTAAAAGGATGATATGCTGTAACTACTTTCTGGTGCCCTTTCTTCAATGAATTATGATGAATTGCATAAAATTTACACAAATTTTTTAACAGTTTCCATAGTCCTGATGTTATTATTATGAGGATAAAAGCAGTATTGGTGTGCCTAAAAAATTATTGCAACAGAAAATCATCTTTGTTTGTGGACATTTGTTGTTTTTTAATAAAGATGATAATAATTCATTTGGTACAATAGAGCGACATGCCTGCCAATACATTAATTTGAATTATAGGTCTTTAACATAAGTGACAACATTTTTCATTTAAGTTTATTCTTCAATCAAGTGAGTAAGGATATGAAACGTCATACGAAATGAATTCATGCCTGGTAAATGACAATCGTTTATAATGGTCATGGAGAAAGCCAATGAAATTTTTCAATGTTTTTAATTTGAGGAATTGAGCGCATTCATTCTGGTGCCTTGAGGTACACTTTTCTTCTTTTACATATAAGATTTTTTAAAATAAACTACAATAACTAGTAGTAAATATTAAGTAATGGACGGAGAAAATGTACTTTTATGGCATGCTCTCATGTACTTCAATTATTTAATAAAGTGATAGGAGGGCTAAATTAAAGGGATCTGGAAGTTAACTGTGAACACCAACTGAAAATTTAGCTATTTATATTGCATATAATCTTATTTTTGGTAAAATTGGTATTCCATTAAGGTAAATATGTCAAAGATTAGGTATATGCAAAAATAAATGTAAAATATAAAGCCATTGTTACTCAGGTGAGCGATGTGGCCCCGTGGGCCTCTTGTTAATTGTGCAATTAAACCTGACAAGCAAGAGGGAGCTAGAGGGGGCATTTCAATGAGAAACCTTTGGATTTTTTCATAATATTGAATGAAATTGTGTCGGGGATTGAGCCTTTTTATATGGAGGAGGGTGACAAACATGGTCATTTAGTAAACATGTATTTTTTAGGTCACTTGAGACTATGGGAAACCTATTGCCTTAGGTCATGTGTTGTCCATTAACAATTTTACATTTTTTAATTTTCCTGTTCATTGTATGTTTGTAGCAATAAACTGTATGCATGATGTGTGCATTTAAATGAAACTGTGAATGTTATAAAAGATTAACCATTAAAGACCTGCAGGTCTCTTTCAAACAGAAGTTGAAAATTTTTGGCCCCTGAAGCTAGGGTATAAATAAATAATCAGAGAATCCTCTTACTCCCCCCCCCCTTTTTTAATGAATTGAGACCAAAATGAAGAATTAAAATACAAACATAGCACTCCCTGAGGTCCATCCAAGAGCTTTGGTACTCAGGTGACCCTCATTGGCTCAAGGCCTGTGGGCCTCTTGTTTAATTATTGCATTAAGGTCAAATTTTCATTTCTTGTGAAATGATTATTTGCATAGAGATCTCAGTTATTGCAGTCAATATAGCACTACTTTACTGTGTAGTGTTCTTAAACATTATTTAGAATACTTGATCTCAAAATGTCAACTCTGACATTTATGTGTACCGGGGTATATGCTGTATATTAAGCGAAAACAATCAATAATAATTTCAACCATCAGCATAATCAGTACTAAAATCATTAAATTATCATCTGGTACAAACTAATGACCACTGCTAAATACTTGCTTCTGGTTAAGTATAGACATGGGTGTATATATATAGCTGCTACTTTTAGCATTACCTCTTTTCATTATGGCATATACTCTGGTTTAACCCTGTTACATCAAATTATTATTAAATATAAGGGGTTTGCCCTAAAACAAAGTCTTGCCATTGAGTTTCAATGACATGTAGGTAACAGTGTTCTGTTTTCCTTTTCAGAAAAAAGGACTTGTCTTTGCACCATTTCTTTTTATTATCTGGTACCCATCCTGGTATGTGACCAAAAACCTGAGGAAACACAAATTAGCTAAAGAAGCAGGAGACTCCTAAAGAAACAGCCTCTGCACAATTTCAAAGACACTAGTTTATACTGGAAAACATTTCTACAACAAGATCAGTGGAAAAAACATCTGTGACTGATTAAAAATGTGGTGTACATTATTCATAGATTAAAATAAATTTGTCAAAACTTGTTTATCTGTTGGTTCTCTCAGTACCTTCATCTTTTGATGCAGTTCAACCATGACCACTTACCTGGTAACCAATACCATGACTGCAGAAGATCTGAATTCTGCAAAGATGAATACATGTAGAATATTTCCTGCATGGTGTATGAATCTATTATCCAAGGAATGAGTTCAATAGCTAGTGTATATTTGTCAGTTATTTTTATCACCATTTTGGTCCAAAAAGCAGTCTGTTTATAAAACTCAGTTTTTTCTCAAGTTACATAGAAGGTATATTACATATAAAAATTTTAATTCATTTCTCTGCCTTTGGGTGCAGAAAATACAACTACCAGGAGTTTGCCCGGTTTATTTCCTGAATTGTATTGAATAATTTGAATTTTGAATAAAATAATGATGTTATTTAGGAGTGGTCGAGTTAAAATGACATTGAAGTTTCCGTGGAGAAGTTGAAAAGCATCATTTTAACATTAAGGTTTTCACCTCGATATACCTATAAAAAAATAAATTCAGAAGGCTCCTCCACTTAATTGTTAAAGTGTATTGAAAAAATATTGAAAATTCAGATTGTTTAATTCAATTCCCTCATTTAATCTTCTTGACCCTGATCTTTGTAAATGATCATAGTATTGCATACATATTTCAATATAAGACAAACAATTTTCAACTGTTATGTAAAACTTTAATTCATTTAACACTCTTAGGGAAAAGTTTTAAATAAACATAATCAAAACCTGTAACATATATTCTTCGTAAATTGCATATAATTCATGTTGAAAATCTACATTTATTCATTAAGACAAACACCACCTATTTAAACATACAAACTTTAAGACTAAACATACCAAAAAGTATATTGTAGGTAACAAAAATAAGTACCTGTCAAAAACTAATTGCATGTATAGATATACATTGGTTGTCATGCTTATCATGAGGTTAAATGCATGATCTTGGTTACCATATCTTCTGATAAAAACCCAATACATGTATAACAAATGGTTAAGAAAACTATATTTATCAATATTTGTGAAATATACATTTTTATTTCAAAATAAGAAATAGAATTATCTTATAACTGTCATATCTCAAATGATGAGTGTGACCACAGAATCATGGTGAACATAAAATCCCCCCACCCCCCCCCCCCCCCCCCCCCCAAAAAAAGAGCATTTTCTGGTCATGCAGTTTAATGAACAGCAGATGTGCACATTGCATTTTTAACAGTATAATTGCAAAACCTGTCTCTCCAGTGGAAAAAAAATTAAGTACATGTGCAAAAATATTTGCATCAAGTAAATACATGTACATGAAAAATTCATATCAGAAAAATAGACTCTCAAATATATCACAGATAACAATGCATCAGATGAAATTATCCTATGAAAGATCTTATGAACAAGGCTTCCGTCTTTAAGCCACATCTATATAGCTGCATTATGCAAAACTTAAAGCACTACTGACAAGTGGCAACTTGATGTCTGAGGAAGCTACCTAGTAAAGGGAGTTAACTTTTCATCCACAAGAACTATTTCTGTAACCAATGGAACATTTGAAATTAAATTAGTTTTTATATATTTGTAAAGAGCACAATGATCAATACTTATTACGATATGGTAAAATGCAACAACAACAAATTGAAACAAAACTTGTTATCAAAGATAATCCTTGTAAAACTTTAAATTATGAACACTAAATCAGACTTCATTACCATAAGATAATATGACTAAACATTATTATGCAATATATAAATCTATGAATATAAATATATAAATTTTGAAAATGCGTGCTTCCCACATAAAAAGAAAAACCAGTGCAATGACAACATTTAAATTAAATCCTATCATTTTACATTAGAACTTTTTTGAACTAGCAACAAAGGAGGTTTAAAAGGCTGTGTTGGCCATGAACACACAAAGGAAAACAAAATTTACGAATTGCACTATGGGTAATTAGTAAAGTGCAGACATCATATGACAGTGGGTATCTATTGCAGGCACACCATAAATTTTCTACATGTACATATTCTTAATGAAATAAATTCTTATTTCCCAAAGGGGCTTGATTTCCCGATCCCCCTATGTTTCTTCTTCAGCAGTTGTGGGTTTGGTTTTCCCTGTGTCAGGAAAACTTTAATCTCGGCATTATCTGAAAGTTGCAGCCATTTCTCCACACCTCCCTCCACATAATCTACAAACATACAGAGAATCTATATTAGAATTTTAACCAAAAAAATTACACACTGTATTGTACGTTTTCCTTGCACTAGCTGCAACAGTGAACATGCATGAACATGTGTAAATTCGTAGAAAATCTGTCCTGATCAATTTTTTTGCCTCACCTGAGAATAATTCCTTTAAGCTAAATGATTTGTGGGCCAGGTGATCCTTGTTTTCACTCTTGATATCGAAGGCAATGTGTGTATTTATGCTGACTCCAGCTCCGCGATCAACCTGTAGAAATCACAGAAAACTGAAAATCATGCAGGTAATCATAGCAATATTGTAAATTACTGTATCTGACAATAGAGGTTTATATAATCACAATTAGACCTTATCAAAAGTCAGCAACTGTTTAAAGAAAACCATTATTTTATTTTTTTATACAAAGACAATATATAAATATCACCATAATAATTATTATCATTTATAGCAAGATTAACACTCAATTAAAAGAGCAAAATGTCCCTGCCTGCTGCCTCTAAGCTAGTTCTTACTAAGCACCATCTGGATAAATAACAACTGCATACAAACAAGTACAGAGAGAGAGGGAAAAAGAGAGAAAATTACCTCAAATGGCTGATTGAGTGCAGAGGCACTGATGGGAAACAAATAGGACTTGGCGATCACACGGCCATGGAAAAGAAATCTCAGCCTAGGTCCAGAGCTATAAGAAATGACAATAAATGGAATATAAAATGCATAATATGTAAAGTATGAGTATATTTAAATACTTGTTATTACGGTACATTGATGTCACATGAAGACATTCAAGTTAGCTTGACTTTTAAGTTATCATGTCTGCATATTAAGTTTGAAGGACTTTTTAATAAGTGATGAAATTGCTCTCAATCATTATTAGTGCTGTGCTTGATTTTTAGACACATTCAAATAGTGTTAGAAATAATTGAATACTTTAAGATTTATGGTCAAACCATTAAACAGTTAAAATCTAGTATGCAATGTTATTTCAGTTTAATATGCACAACCATACAATAGAAATATTAATATCTGTGCTCTGAAATGACACAAAACTCAAAACTTGTGTTACACACTAGTGAATATAACAATTACACATGAATGGGTCTGTGAACTTGGTTGAGGATGATACACATGAACCATTAATACACAAAACAATGAAAAAAGACATGGTTATCTACAATGTTGACTGAACTAACAGAACACTTCTTAAAGGTGGTATAGGACACTTTCATAAATGTATGTACATCATATTATAAATATAGTCATATTTTCAAATTGCCAATATTAAAAAAAGTAGTCTAAGGGTAAAAAAAAAACTTTAAAGTTCTCCAATCCTCAGCCTCAAAGTAATTTTTCATCATAAAAATGTTATCTATCCTTCAAACTTTCTGAAAGAAATAAAATAAAAAGAAATTTTTTTATGGTATCAATGCATTTTACAAAGTTGTTGCAGTTTTGGTCACAATGAATATAATGGAATAAGTAACGCATACAAGTTGAGATCAAATCAGAAAAAAATTTGTACCAGTGCATCGGTGGCTCGAATCCCTTTACCTCTAGGTAGTAGCGCTAGGTCTTTACTTTTGTTCAGCAGTTTGTTGATTTGTTTAACAATTCAAGACTAATTAAATTTGTCTCTATAAAAGGCGGATTTATGGTACGAATAAAAAAATTCTCGATGAATTAATTCAGAGCTATTGACCATTGCTGAGGATCAGAGATCGTTAAAATACACATTCAGAATTGAACTCATAACTTACATAAATATTTGATGTTTTGACTGATATAGGCTACCATTTTGAATTTGGAAAATATGTTACATGGTATATACTTTCTAAAAAGAGTACATTACAAAATGAAGATGTCCTATTCCTCCTTAATATTGATACCAGTAACCATGCTATTCATTAGTGAGATCTACAAACAGTTAATGTCTTTGAGGTTCAAACTACCTGTGTCTTTCACTGTGGCTGTATCAAACATGAAAACAAAAAACTCGGTTCTCAATGTTATATATTGTACAAAAACTGGAGAGGTAAAAGTTAAATCATGTGATGCACAATTTACCAGGTTATTTCGGGTATAAAATCAAGCAATGAAATACTGTTATATGACATGAATATTATTAATATTACATGTATTGACATCATTATACAAGTCAATATTTAACTTCTGCAACTCTGCGTTGTTGTTACCTGGTTATTCATTTACAAGTACAAAATATAAAGGTTCACCTTCAAGGCTGACCGTATAAAGGCATTTTATCCTTAATGGGTTTGTTACTAACTTTCTACAGAAAGATGTTTGGTTGTTAAAGTTTACAGAAGTTGAAACAGCAAACAATATACTATTTGCCCGCTTGTGAAATATAGACAGTAAAAACATATTTTATCCCTTTACATTGCTTTAATCTAGTCTGGCCTCAATTTTATATAAAACTTTGGTATACACCTAAAAATTTTACTTCAAGTGCATTAATTATCTAATTAAATGTAAAAAAAAAATTGTACACCTTAACCCCCCCCCCCCCCCCAAAAAAAAATGAACAGTGAAATTAATTCCCCTCAATACAGAGTGTATATAGTGCAAGACTAGATGCTCACCTTTCTAGGCGGACTTTGATGTAGATGTTTCCTGAGCTCTGCTTGAGTCCGCTCACTTCCAGGATCTTACCAGAGACACTGTACAGCTTCTCATGACCCATGATGCTCGAGCCTGTTGAACAGGACAGGTAACAAAATGTCAGATCAAGTTTAAGTACAATCAGGAATTCATTCTCAAGAATCCTTGCCAGTTTTTCATATTTGTTTTACGTTCAAGGGTTGGCTGATTCTACATGTATAGTAATCTCTAGGCTAGAATTGAAGAATGAAGTGTTCAATAATTTTAATTTTTGCTTCTAAAATACTGACAGACTCAACAAGCGAATAAAACTTGAAGACTCAGTTGAGTAAAGGAAGCAAAAAGCTAAAGACAGCTAGAAATTACATCAAAGCTTCAATGTGCCCTTTCTTAAGTAAGAGAAAATATTGTAATCACACTCAGATCACCCATAAACAAAATTTCAACCAAATATTTCCAATTCCTGAAGGACAAAAGTTTCAGTCAAAAGAATATTTATATTGTATATGATATAAATTCAATATCTAATTATTCAATTACGTTGATTTCATGTGTAAAATTTCTTATACAATGGTGAACAAATCATATCACTGTTATACACTACAAAGTTTTCTGAATGTATTAAAGTTGTACAACTGTTTAAGTTGTTTTGGTTAAAAATCTAATTTATACTTATGTATAAATACACATGTCAAATACTGTAGCTATTCATGCACTTGAAAGTTGTGAAATAATGACAGGTATTAGTTAGGGAGAGGAGTTCAAGGTTTGAAAACCAATTCCAAAAGTATAAACTCATACAGAAGGAAACATTTCTTGCATATACCAGTATACATATTCAATGTCTATCATGCTAGAGGAGTCATAATTTTGAAATCATTGCAAATTTATTCATGTCAAATTAGAAGTATTCAATCATGCCATTAATTTTATACCTTGCTTTGGGCATCAGGTTCTGTCACAGTAGTAAACATGTTAGATAATTATATATATTTAAAATAAAAAGAAAGAAACCATGGACAAAACCAAAAAAATATATATTTACTTGTATAAAACATAATTGACTTAAATGATTTTTTGGACACAAGACATGTGCAGACAGTACATAAAGCCACCCAATGTGTATCTTACTCTTCTCATCCATTTCTGGTGAACTTTCACTTAAAACTGTTAGAATACATGTAAATTTTAGTCTTTTTTTTCTCTTTTCCATTTTCACAAATGACTTCTTTTGAATAACCATGCTGTTATACATCTCTCTCTCTCTCTCTCTCTCTCTCTCTGATATGATATAATTCTAAATAAAGGGAAGTTTTCGGCGTAAAAGAAAAAATGAATATATATGTATAACTAAAAAAAAATAGAGGAAAAAGAAACTTGATCCTTTGACTTTCACACATTTTTTTTTTTTTTTAGTTTTATGACCTAATTACCTCAGAATAACTTGTATCATCATATAGGCCTTTTAGAATTATTAATTTAAATTCACGAAATACAATGTAAAAGGAATTTTCCAGCATCATACATGAAATGGTATGTAGGGCAATTCAAAATTGTATCTTTTACTCATTAAAAATTTCACACAAAGTTAAGAAAGTTTATCATCATGTATGCACAGACATTATGTATCGCCATAGGTTTTTATCATTAAGTACCAGTATTTATCTTGGTTGTTGTACTAAAATTATGAAACATACATGTAATGAAAAATAATTGTGGTTTGAAATGAAAGATTACTCGTTTACCAATTGAATCTGTGTCTCCCTGGTTAAGAGCTGATATGGAGTTGCTTCTGAAAGGAATGCAAATAAAGCCATTATAAATTTCAAAATCAATCATACAAATATCTAATGGTGTATATCATTTTTTTTTAATTTTTGATTTCTTGATATATGTACCATTTATAATAAACAATACAAATCAGATATACTTCAGAGAAAAATATTCTGAAATTGTGAAAACACATGAGCTTGTACATGTCATACTAGAGACAAAAATATCTGAAAAAGTTAAAACATGCGTTTGTATGTGACATACTACAGACAAATATATCTGAAATAGTGAAAACCTACGAGTTTGTGTGTTTTAAAGTTCCAGCTGGGGGCAGGCCTGCATAGCTTTTGGTCTGTTTGTCTGGCTTTCTATTGACATTGACATCAGAGACAGACCTTCTTAACCTGACCTCAGACACCAGAGGGAGCTGGCTTATTGGCGGGGTCAAGGTCACTGGCTGAACCTTTTCTGGTATCATTTCTCTGTTGGAGGTATTGAGAGGCGTTTCCTCCTTTATGGGGGAGATCTGTCCATCGTCTGAAGATTTGGGTGAGTTTCCGTTCACACTGTCCGGGGGTAGCGGGTTGGGCTCCCTTTCACCTTCCTCAGATTCCTGTAACAATGCCTACATATTATCAACTCTTTGTTTTTCAAAAGAAAACTTGGTACATGTACAACGTGACACTCAAAATTCTCAATAAAATTATCGTTACATGTATATATCAAATATTTGATAAAAAATTTTGAAACGAATACAATGTGCTTAATGAGATTTAAGTTCTCATTTGTAAAACATTGCTATGAGGCTATGTCAATTTAATATATTCCTTTAATTGATACACATTTCAAACATTCATACATGAACAGCATCTACCACGGGCAAAAAGACGTCATTGTTCTTTACAGAACTCCGATGACTATTCCGTCTTACAGAGCGAGATTTCTTTCCTTGTTCCTGTTAGAGTAGAAATATTTCAAATTCAAGGATAATATCATGCACATATTCTATGGTTAGCTATGCTGAACATAAATACATGTACAAACTAAACTACATTAATTTAGAAACAGAACATGAATTGATTGCCTTACTTCAGAGCTGGTACAAGTGACGGTGCATTTGATTTGGATCTGTCCAGATTTTGCCCTCTGTAGAGGAATCCATTCTGCTGTGCCCTGATGGAAAAAAAAATATAACATTTAAGAAATCAACAATGTTTCTTCATTTATCCTTACACAGAGAATTCAATTAACTTAAATATATAAGGGAAAAAGCAGTTGCATATGCATATCTGATATCTATTTTTCAGAAATATCAGAAATGAAAGGAAATGTCCCCAGAAAGCAAGATCAAATATCCAAAGCTCACACACTGCTTGATAATGCTTAGTAATGCAATGAAATACAATGTTTGCATTTTGAAAATTATATAAAAGGGGCATAACTCCAAATGAAAAAGGTGGAATTACATATTCTGTAATATCAACATCTACAAAGTACCGGTATGTCCTTATTTAATACAAATTCAGTGCACTCTGTTTAGCTGTTAGGTGTTGTGTGAGGACAAACTGTTCTTAATAAAAACAGTATATCAATTTAAGCCTAACTTGTAAGTTCAAAGGGGGCATATATACTCAATTTTGATACTCTATTTAATTTTGGCCAAACTAAAAAGTTAAAAATGGGCATAACTTCAAGAATAGTCATCAAATCAGAATTTCCTTTGAATATGCACACCTGCACCTTTTTATTTTTCCTGATTAACTAAACAGATTCCTGAAATTCTATTCAGTGGTTTTATGAGAGTTGTGCTGACAAATTTGAAAATGCAGCCAAGAATGATTGACTAACATGTCAAAAATATCCTGCAATTTTAATCCATCACAAATAATTGCTAAGGGTATAATATACACACTCATATGCATTTATAATTGCTTAACTATTACACATCATGCATGTACATGTATATACATACATAAACTAAACAAGTGTCAACTTATGATATGCATAGCTGGAAGTTTATTTCCCTACCTTATGAGAAATTTCTTTTAATTTATCCAGAGTTAAGATAACTTTTCCCAGGAAGTCTTTGGAAATCATGTCTTTGTCATACACAAACTGTAAATGTAAAAAGATATGTTTGTAAAAGAAACAAATCATTTACTGTATATCCTTTTTTCTGTTTGTTACAAATGTTGCAAGGTTGGGTCTTTAAAAATGTTAATTGCATACAATATTATATACATTGTGCCTGTTTGGGAGGGTAAAAGTTGAAATTGACACCCCGAGAAAACCATTGTCAACCAACGTGAAGCAGAGGTTGACAATGGTTTTCGAGGGGTGTTAATTTCAACTCTTACCCTCCCAAACAGGCACTATTTATTTTATTATACTGAATGTCTTAATTTCAAAGAAAACTTTACTGCTTTTATATTGGAATGACGTTAATTCTATGGCGAACCGTACGCGCATAATTTATGCGCATGTAACAATTCGTTGTGTTACCCGTTGCCAAGTGTGTTGCTAACGCTGAGGGTAATAAAACGAATAATCAACTGCGTCTTAACCAATCAGTTTCAGTATTTATAAAACATGAAAGTATAATAACACATATTATTTCTGTATGTTGTACTTTCAGGGATGTAAAGGTGATTGCAAAAAAATTTAATTCAACATATTTAACTGTTTTAACCTATAGGTATTAGAAAACACAAATTTTAAATTATATACATGTATTACTGATAATCAGTGCATAATGAGAACGATCTGGTAATGAGATTCAGAGAGAAAGTATAAAAGAACGACTCACAATTTCCATTAGATGACTGTCCTCCTGAACTAAGAAGGATGTACTTTCGTTCCACTTTGGAAACAAAGTGTTTTTCTTGACAGCAGTTTTAAAAACCTTTTTACTTCCCATCAGAACAACACAATAGGGGTCGCTCAGTCCTAAGATTGAAATAAATTTCAATAATAAGTAAGTCTACCTTGTTCTTCATAATGATGAAAACTAAAAAAAATTAAAATAACAAACCAAACTGAATCATAACACTTGTATCCATACCGTTGCGATCTGCAGACATCAGGTCTTTTGCTTGTAGAATGGTCAGGTCCACTAATGTCTTATCTGAAAATTCATTTTGACTTCTAATCTAACAGTTGTAAAAAAAAAAAATGTACCTAAAATGCATTATTTCAAAATAAACAAAAAACAATCTCACTATGAAAATACATGTGTTACATGTACCTTAATACAATGTATCAATTAGAATGATTTCATTTATTTAAACCATAAACACATAACGTTATACTTCTATGTCCAAACAGTGGTCATCCATAAGGTTAAGTTTTTACCTTCAATATTTCCGCCATTGACAGATGCTGAATTCAAGGCGGAGTCACCGCGGGAACCACCACCACTCTGCAAGTAGAACCGCATGGGGTGAAATCTGAGAGCAGAGCCTTTGGTTAGGTGAAACATAGATGATAAAAATAGTCGCCATCATTTTTAACATGATTGATGAACTACTTAAATGTTAATCTTTTCTTTTACATTGTATATATACTGGTATTTATAGTAAACACTTTTTAGAAGCTTCTAAACAAAGATTGGATTATCAAAATGCATGTTCTTTATCTAATGGTGAAAGATTTCGTTTCCATTTCGTTACAAAAATTAAACTGATAAAACAAAAGTTTTCCTAAATACAATTCAGCAACTGGCTAAAATGCATGCAGCAAGAATATTCTGATTAAAGTTCAAGCATTTTATAATACACTGTAATAAAAGTGTATGTTTTACAGAAACACATCATAGTGACATAGAAATGAAGCTTCACATGTGAAGCAATTTGTTAGCACTGCATTATTTTGTAAAACTGCAGGCTTTATAGTTTACAAGAGTAAAGGTTCATTAATTCCCTCTCAAAACAAACAAGAGGCCCAGGGGCCACATCGCTCACCTGAGCAACAATTGCCTTAATTCTGATCAAATTAGCATTACAGTATCAACAATATCTTGACAACTGAGTACAGTAGATCTTGCTAAAAAAAAATTGAAAATCTGCCAATTTTTATCCACCTCTTATTTTTTAGTAAAGCCCCTTTTGTTGTTGTACCTGTAAGAAGATTTTTCTCTATTCCTATAACCCCCCCCCCCCTCCCCATTTCGTGGCCCCACTATTCTCTAGGGAATCATGGTTTCATCAAACTTAAATCTACCTTTAATCTCATAACCTGTGCTTTCACACTAAGTACTGATTTTTAGACCGAAAACTTTCCCAGAATATTTTAAAGGATTGTAAAACTTGATCCCACAATTGTGGCCTCACCCTACCCCCGGGGACCATGATTTGAACAAACTTGAATCAACACTTCCTGAGGATGCTTCCATTTTAATTTGAGTTTTTCTGGCCTAATAGGTTTTGAGAAGAAAATTTTTAAAGATTTTCTCTTTATATTCCTATGTAAAACTTGATCCCCCAATTGTGGCCCCACCCTACCCCCAGGGACCATGATTTGAGCAAACTTGAATCTACACTACCTGATGATGCCTCCACTCAAATTTGAGCTTTCCTGGCCTAATAGTTTTTGAGAAGAAAATTTTTAAAGATTTTCTCTATATATTCCTATGTAAAACTTGATCCCCCAATTGTGGCCCCACCCTACCCCCGGGGACCATGATTTGAAAAAATTTGAATCAACACTTCCTGAGGATGCTTCCATTTTAATTTGAGCTTTTCTGGCCTAATAGTTTTTGAGAAGAAAATTTTTAAAGATTTTCTCTATATATTCCTATGTAAAACTTGATCCCCCAATTGTGGCCCCACCCTACCCCCGGGGACCATGATTTGAACAAACTTGAATCTACACTTCCTGAGGATGCTTCCACTCAAATTTGAGCTTTTCTGGCCAAATAGTTTTTGAGAAGAAGATTTTTAAAGATTTTCTCTATATATTCCTTTGTAAAACTTGATCCCCCAATTGTGGCCCCACCCTACCCCCGGGGACCATGATTTGAACAAACTTGTATCTACACTACATGAGGATGCTTCCACTCAAATTTGAGCTTTCCTGGCCTAATAGTTTTTGAGAAGAAGATTTTTAAAGATTTTCTCTATATATTCCTTTGCAAAACTTGATCCCCCAATTGTGGCCCCACCCTACCCCCGGGGACCATGATTTGAACAAACTTGAATTTACACTACCTGATGATGCCTCCACTCAAAGTTGAGCTTTTCTGGCCAAATAGTTTTTGAGAAGAAAATTTTTAAAGATTTTTATCTATATATTTCAATGTAAAACTTGATCCCCCAATTGTGGCCCCATCCTACCCCCGGGGGCCATGATTTGAACAAACTTGAATCTACATTACATGAGGATGCTTCCACTCAAATTTGAGCTTTTCTGGTCAATAGTTTTTGAAAAGAAAATTTTTAAAGATTTTCTCTATATATTCCTATGTAAAACTTGATCCCCCAATTGTGGCCCCACCCTACCCCCGGGGACTATGATTTGAACAAACATGAATCTTCACCTCCTGAGGATGCTTCCATTTTAA
The DNA here is from genome assembly GCF_025612915.1 of Magallana angulata. NCBI lineage: Eukaryota > Metazoa > Mollusca > Bivalvia > Ostreida > Ostreidae > Magallana > Magallana angulata. Next base: position 13,719,305 of record NC_069113.1, read on the forward strand.
TTTGAGCTTTTCTGGCCTAATAGTTTTTAAAAGAATTTTTTTAAAAGATTTTTATCTATATATTTCAATGTAAAACTTGATCCCCCAATTGTGGCCCCATCCTACCCCCGGGGGCCATGATTTGAACAAACTTGAATCTACATTACATGAGGATGCTTCCACTCAAATTTGAGCTTTTCTGGTCAATAGTTTTTGAAAAGAAAATTTTTAAAGATTTTCTCTATATATTCCTATGTAAAACTTGATCCCCCAATTGTGGCCCCACCCTACCCCCGGGGACTATGATTTGAACAAACATGAATCTTCACTTCCTGAGGATGCTTCCATTTTAATTTGAGCTTTTCTGGCCTAATAGTTTTTAAAAGAATTTTTTTAAAAGATTTTCTCTATATAGTCCTATGTAAAACTTGATCCCCCAATTGTGGCCCCACCCTACCCCCGGGGACCATGATTTGAACAAACTTGAATCTACACTTCCTGAGGATGCTTCCATTTTAATTTGAGCTTTTCTGGCCTAATAGTTTTTGAGAAGAAAATTTTTAAAGATTTTCTCTATATATTCCTATGTAAAACTTGATCCCCCAATTGTGGCCCCACCCTACCCCCGGGGACCATGATTTGAACAAACTTGAATCTACACTACCTGATGATGCCTCCACACAAGTTTAAGCTTTACCGGCCTAATAGTTTTTGAGAAGAAGATTTTTGAAAAATACCAACAAATTTTCAATAATTCTCAATTATCTCCCCTTTAAAAAGGGCGTGGCCCTTCATTTGAACAAACTTGAATCCCCTTTACCTAGTGGTGCTTTGTGCCAAATTTGGTTGAAATCTGCCCAGTGGTTCTTGAGAAGAAGATGAAAATGTGAAAAGTTTACAACGACGACGACGACGACAACGACAACGCCAACGACGACAGACAACGGACAAATTGTGATCAGAAAAGCTCACTTGAGCCTTTGGCTCAGGTGAGCTAAAAACACAAAAAGTAAATTGCCAAGGGCAGTAAAAAATCTGGTGTAAAATTCACCATTTCATTTTATTCTGATTCTGTCTCATCAAATAATCTTTATTCATAGTTAGTAATCACTACCAGTACTGTAAAATATTTACTTTATAATATGATAAAACTGTAAAACACTATACATGCAATTGCCTTTGTTTATCATGCACTATTTCCTTTTTGTTATACTTTCATGTTAAATACTGAAATCTGATTGGTTAAGACCCAGTTAATAATATTTTCTATTACCCTCAGCGTAAGCAACGCACTTAGCAATGGGTAACATTAAAAAATGTTACATGCGCGAAAATTATGCGCGTACGGTTCGCTGAAGAATTCACGTTATTCCTATATAAAAGCAGGAAAATTTTCTTAAAATTAAGACATTCAGTATAACAAAATAAATAGTGCCTGTTTGGGAGGATAACAGTTGAAATTGACACCCCTCGAAAACCATTGTCAACCTCCGCTTCGCGTTGGTTGACAATGGTTTTCTCGGGGTGTCAATTTCAACTGTTACCCTCCCAAACAGGCACTATTTATATATTATTAACTCCAAGTACTAGTCAATAGCAAATGAATTTTTAATTCTGAAAAAAATTAAAAGGCAAGAAATGGCACTACTTTAACTGTACCCAGTTTCTGCAGAAAAAAATCATCCAGAATGTCTATTCTATAGATTCAATAGAACAAACACAAAGCTGAAAGAGATGATGATCAGTGCGAGTTTGAGTGAGTTTTTACCTGCTCGAGATCACTAGTGAGTTCACTCACAGAGAGGCGAGTTGGTGACTGAAATGTTAAAATGAGGTCAAACGATGGTTAACAAAGGTCATGAAAAGAAGAAAGAGTTAAAACCGCAACACAATTTTAATGGGATTTTTAAAAAATGATAATTTATGGTTATGAAAAAAACTTGATGAAACAAAAATGTAAATGCAACATTTAAAATGACATTTCTTTTTCAAGTAGTGATTAATAATAAGTATACAGCAAAGCTTCAGTAATACAGTTAGCATTTATCCAGATGCTTCATGTTTCAAACAATTTTTACTGAGAACTGAGTTTTAAGTTACTCTTAGGCCAAAAAAAATTAATGATTTGTTTCTCAGGCACCGCCGCATCAGTAAAATCATCGCCGCATCAAACTTTTTTATCGTTATTTTTCCGGATTTTTCATATCTTATCAATATCGGTTTTCTCTATTATAAAATCAATGTAAACAAACGCTCAGAATTAAGGCTTGTCTCTGTCAGTAAAAACGTTATTTTATCCGACACATCTACCCAGTGACCAACCTAGGGGGCTACTTGGGCTAAATACAAGTTTATGTAAATATAAGTACTCGCTTTGTGGTTGGTAACTTCGCCAGAATTTCCTCAGAAAGAGAGGTTGAAGTTGCCCTGTATTCTGAGTTTACGATCGTGAAAGTTAACTCCAAAAGCAATAAAATGATAATCATCTAATTCAAAAGACATTTTCATAGCCTAAGTTAAATCCTGTTGTGATTAATAACAAGCGACTGTCTTATTTTTAGAGGGTTAAAATTACGATTGATGCATTCTCATACTGTGCACTGAAAATTACAACCGATGTTTATAAGTTTAGGTGCTGATATTAAAATTAGTTGGTAACTTGTAATTAGTTAATAACTCTGCCAAATTCGTGCTCAAATAATCATAAAACCGTTTGTCTACAGTTATCTTTAAAATAAAACAGATCCAACTATATGACGGTTGTAATTGGGTCAAAGGGTTGGACTAATACCTCCAAAATACACTGAAACACATAGACTGATTTCATATGTCATTTAGCCAAAACAATTACGAAACATTTCATCTACAAAATGTATGAATACACCTTATAAATTAAATTTTAAAAAATGGATAAGATTTTACATTTTTTAGGAGTTGTTTTATTTTAATTGACTTGCTTTTATTCCAATTCAAATTAAGGTTGAATCTGTATACATTGTATTCTATACATGTATTATCATTAGCATTATGCCATTTTCAAAGAATGGAAGTCTACCTGATTTCTCAAATTTCTCCCTATTTTTCTGTGAGGGAGAATTTCAGAAATGAAGTCTTCCTAAACTAAGTTTGCTCTAGGTTGGTCCCTCTTAACACTACCACTGAAATTTCTCTTTTATCTTAAGAGATTGAAGCCTCTATGATATTGCCTAGTAGCAGGAATAAAGGACAATTAAATTGTTTGGGAATTTTATGATGACTAATTTACTTTTTCTTAATTTCTGTCCTCGAGGCACTGGAGATTGATAAGAAAACACCCAAAATGAATGCTTTATTTGATAAATTTTTATATGGCAAATTCAACTGTGAAATGCCATAGAAATTCCCCTATTTCAGTTCAGACTTGTGTTGTTACGATGGAGGGGAAAGAATGGCCGGAAAATAAAGCAGGGGCACAAACCATTTGTCATGTTTGTTCAATTGCAAAAACTCAACCTTTGAAAATTTAAGGAAACAGAATCAGCTAAAAAGAACAAATCAAAACAAATATTTAAACTTGATGAATATCTGCTGATGAGTACATAAATAAATCATAAAATATGGGTTAACGTCATTGTAAATTTTGTCTTAAAAAAAAAAAAAAAAAAAAAAAAAAACCTGCCTGCCTCATCAAAATTTCAAAATTTTGGCCCGAGAAACTAATGATTAATTTTTTTTGGCCTTACATATCCATATGCTTCATTTATGAAGACACTTTGGTTGAGAATGACAGTGTCTGTATTACTGTGGCTCGACTGTACTGCCTTTCTGATCTTCATGAAAAATTTAATGAAATAAAATGAAAATTCAGTATTGTAATCAATTAATGTTGATAATTAAGGGTTGATTGCACAATAAGTTAATGTAATAAGTTAGATACAGAAATTCCCACAACCAGGTACAAACATTAAAGAAACAACAGCTAGGCAAGTTTTCAATCATGGTTTTCAAATTGTTATCAACACCTTATTTGACAATATATTGTAATTTTAGTACTAAGCTTTTATTCACATTAATATACAAAACTTTGCAAAACTGTTTACATCAGTACAAGTGTTATAAATAACTTGCCACATCTTGTACTACCACATTTTGTTACACAAATTTTAAACTTTAAAAAGAATTACCACTGATAATTAAATGATACAATGGTGTTCCAGACTATTCTTTGATAAACTGATGAGGAAAATGACAACAAATATGACATTGCAAAGAAAAACAACGAACAACTTCACTCTTCAAATAAATCGTGACATTTCTTTTACCGGTAGTTTTATACTGCATGCTATTAATAAACGTTACATTCTGACCATGCTGTTGATATTGCTTTTACCTCTTTTAGTATGATCCCACACAGAAGAAAGAAAGAAAGAGGCTTGGTAGAATAAGCATGATACATATGTGTATGAGGATACATGATGACACACTCTTATATGCGCAGAGTTGAATATTCAACTGATATTGTAAAAGATATGAATATTCAACCAAAATGCACAGTCCCTGATTTTAAACTGATAAATAAAGATTGAATATTTCAATAACGCTTACATATTTTGAAGTAATTTAAATGTAGTTTAAATGTAGACTGTACATGCAGTCATAAATATCAAACTTATGTGTTCAGATCTGAATATTCAATTACATTTTCTGGAATAATAAATTGACACGTGTTATTGACATCCATTAATATGTTATATGTTTAATATGTTCTTCTACAAAGCTACATGGTTAGGGTTAATCTTGAAATGATTACCTTTGGAGGATTCATCTAATAATTATTCAAATGGCATCTCAAATCAAAATGGAAGATTCACAGACGTTAGCAATAAATCTCCTTGTATCAACAAGAATAAGTCTTGAGAATTTTTACAATTCTGACATCATCTGATTTACATGTAAAACATACCAATAAAGCCATAAAACATGAAATGTGATTCTTTTTTCAATCAAGGGAAGAAAAAATGAGTTACAAACTAAATCAGAACAATGTTATATCGAACATGGAGAGGTAAAACTTGAAACTGGATTTATGAAACAAAATTTGAAATATTTCTTTACCTTTGTTGAGGGTGATACAAGATCTTCTTGGTACAGATACTCTGATGGTCCACCCCCAATACTAGCAATGCGCAACTTCTCTGTAAAAAACAAAGGAAAGAGATATCATTCCAATATTGTTTTTTTAAATTCATTTGTGATAGCTAGGAAATAAATGCATAGGGTCTTTTCCTTATTATACAATTTGTATTACTAATATAGTTGGGACACATTATTCTTATTTTCAAAATTGATCAATTTTCTTTAAAGGAAAATTCTTTGTTCTACATGTATTTGTTAGGTAGAGCTAAAACTTATTTTGTCATGATGTGAAAAGCTTTGAGAAATTGCATATATTCTGAAGACATTATATACCGTTTATCAATAGTTTTAAAATGAAACAAATGAATATCTCATTGAACAAAAAGTTGTTATGATGAAAATAATGTTATTGCATGTTGTCCCGAGCTGACCTGATTTTCGGACAGATGACACTGGTCTAAACGTGACAGACACAGTCAAATAGCCATAGTCTGCACTCTGAACGAAGCCCTTGGAGGCGTCATGGTGACCAAGCAACAAGTTCTCCTTAATCATCAGATGCTGGTCCTGTAATTGGCAAACAAAGCATGGACAGTAGAAAACACTTCATTATATAAAGGTATGAAAAGATTTCCAAAAACACAGGTTCATGTATAAGGGTAATTATTATTTATGCCTTTACATGAAAATATTATGTAAATTTCTTACCTCTTTGAAACAAAAATGAGCTGCTCCCAGAAAATCATCATCAATAACATTGGACCCATCCCAGTCATACACATAGAAGGATAATGGCGACTGAAATTCAATTAAATCATTAATCATAGACATGCATTCTTTTCAAAAGCTACTTTGTGTATGATACAGATTAACTTTGTTTACCTTGGTATAATCTTGTACAAAGAATTCAACAGTGGACTCCCATACTGGGTTCAAAGTTTTCATAATGTAGGGTGTTGTCAAAACCTGTAAATGATTATTTTTTAATAAATACTTTGATTACAAACGTATTTATTAAAGCATAAATACCATGTCTCATGCATATGCATCAACCACAAGCCACCAAAAAAAAACTTAGAGCAAATTTATCCATAAGAAATCTCTCTGACACTAACCGGTATAATAAACTTCAAACTTCAATATAAAAGTTGTGTTAAACAAAATGTCGCAGCCACTAAAAAGTTTCATCGATGTTGGATTGTATTGATGAAAAAAGGAAATAACCCCTACCCTTCTTCTGTCTGAGAAGACCACACAATAGGGATCAGAGAGGCCTCCATAGTCAGAGGCAATCACTTTAGTAGCACTATGTACACACACATAGATCACACCAGCCACTGCAAATACACACATCAATGTATTAATTCTCTTACAACATAATCATATCCACATCCAAAACATAAAATCAAACATTTTCTTTCCTGAACACTGCATACTACAGGGGTGTATTTTTAGGGTCGATTGGAAATCTGCAAAAGTAATCCTAAATTGCTCACTTGCAGTACGGAGATCTCCAGTAGATCTCCATTGTCTACTTCCCAAATAGCAGGTAGACAATGGAGATATCCTGGACAAGTTCTAGTAAACGAATACACCCCTTGTTAAAAGTACAGATTTAAACAAAATTAATGATAACCCATCCACCGTAAATAACACTGTATTAAATTCTCCAACTCCAGAACAAGAACTGTGCCCTCCCTCCCCACACCCCCTCTCATTAGGACAATACCTTCTGGGTTGTCCACGGCCTCTGTATCTGCCCCTGGGTCCAGACAGACAGGGGGTAACTTAGTGTACCTCATCTTGACCTCCACCTGACTCCCATCCTTATTCTCTAAGGTCGTGGTGGCTCTGTGTGAAATCAAACAGATCAAAATGAAACATACTGGGGAAATACAAAAGAGAACAAGAATTTTGAAAGCACATGTTTTGCACTGCACTTACTAATAGACACATGTATAAAATATCTGTACACATAACTTACACTGGTTTGACTTCAAGAGGGAAAGAGGACAGTTCAAGGTTATGTTGGTCCTGAGTGACATTGGAGAGCAGGCGTCTGCACTTATGTTTGATCACTAACTACAAGTCAAAGAAGTCATTTTTGTTGCAAAATTTTACTTTAAGTTAATAACACTGAAACTGAATATGCACAAGCAAATATTTTACACCTGTAAACAGGTATGTATTTATGGTTACTAAGTTTTTCCAATTTTGGACACAAAATAGAGTTATTGATAAAATATACCTCTATACCAGGTAGTTTTTATAATCCTGTAAGACTGCATCAAATAATATTTATTATTTCAAACTGTATCATTGTAGTAGCTAGAAGCAAACAACTTTAAGCTTTGTGTTCACAGCTCTCTACATTATAATCAGGTTTCTTACTTTGTCCTTGGTGATGTTGTAGACAAAGAAAGAGCTGGTGTCGGCCCAGTCCTCTGTACACAGATGATCAGGGGTCTGTCTCTTCCTGTCCCCGACCCGCAGCATGGTGTACAGCACGGCACTCTTATCTACAGGCAAAAAAGTTAAGAATGCTATGAATACTGCATGCTTACAGCACTGAGGTCAGAAAAGCCAATTATTTAAAAGTGAAAGTTTTCAAAATTTACTGCAAAGACATTCATGACAAGAAAAACCTTAAATTCTGTTTATTTTTCTATACAACTATTGTTTTACTAGCATAATCTATGTTGAAAAAAGAAACAAAACTATATGGGGTAAATTTTATAGATTAAAAATGTTTGAAGTTCTTATCGACAACATTTATTCACTTCATTAATAAAAGAAAACTCTGGAAACAAAATTTATTGTGTACAATATAGAAATTTCATGTATACTGAGGTACATTGATAAAGGAACTCTGTGGAAGATTTTTGTGATTACATAAAATGAAAAGCAGCACTTGATAGTGTGTGTAAATTACAATGTAGCCACACAGTCAAAAATTTCCGTTCAACTTCTAGCAGTATACTATGCTTTACTATACTTACCAAGGATTTTGTCTCCTGTTCATAATACACATATATTACAGATACATGTACAGTCTTTGTGGGAAACCCATGACTAGTCTTGCTTACTGACCATGGGCCAACTCATGAACATTTTCTCCTGTGGTCAGTCAGAGGATGCAAGACTGGCCATGATTGGATACAGTGAAAATCTATCTTTACAGTAATCATGGTAGGTATTCGCATATTTTTTTATCATTTACATGCTTATTTTTTTTTAAAAAAATAATACACAAAGGAAATTGAGAATGCAGTTTATCAACCTACCTTCACTTTGGAAAGCCTTGCCTTTAATAGTAATGGTCAAAACCCCTTGTGCTGAAAATAATTAGACATGCTTTTTATGTACTCACTGAAAATATGGAGATATCTGTTGCAAAAAAAGATACTGTAATATCATATAATAAATGCTCTCACCAAGCTTATTTTGTTTGGACTTTGATGCTACCCTCTGTTTCAAAGGTCCAGCATATCTTACAATTGGAATATCAATTTTTCCTGGGTCCACCAATGCTACACAGTAAGATTTTAAAAGATAAATAAAAAGTATATTTGACAGATGTTCCCGTATACATATCAAAAACTTTCCTTGAATTTACACTCAGATACAAACCTTTAGTGATGCCATCATCAATGTTTGCTTGAATCCATGATTTTAGTAATGGAACCTCCATAATTTGTAATGATTTCAAAACTTTGACGTTAAACCAAACATCTGGCCTACAAAAAGATCAACATATACACTGTATATGTACTCTTGAAAGGTTGTACAATAAAAAGGAATTGAGATGGTACACCTTTTCACTGACAAGTTAAACAATAAATACTCTGCTTTCACGATACCTGTACTAGTATTGAATTGAAATTCATTTTTTTTCTTCAAAACAAACCAGTAATTGAAATTCAAAGTTGTATTAATCAAAGACAAACATGTTAAATCATTGAAATATCATTCAATGCAAAATAATTCAACAACAACTACAAAATTCAAAGGGACCTACTTTTCTGTGAATGAGACCGTGACTTTGGACACATGAGGGAATGGGACATCCATGGACATATGACAAATCAGCTGCAGATTCCCGGTGACGGACAAGCCTTCCACGGCAACGTCAAAATTCAGCCCAGCCCTACACAAGAACACAAGGTACCATTAACAATACTTACTAAGATCAAAGCATAATATGCTGCCTGCTTTTTTTTTGTACTGAAACATGTCTAAACATATATGGTATGGCTCAATTCAATTTTTAACTAACAGCATTGATGGCACAAAAAAATTTACTGTCAGTAACAATACAAAAATTCAAAATGGCACTTAGAGACTGTCAATTAAAATACTATTTTAAAGAATGGAATTCTAAATTCACTGTACACGCTGACAAAAAACTAAGTTGCTACAGTACTTTTAAGCAAAATTTTGGCCAAGAGAACTACCTAAGATTACTTAAAAATTTTGAGCAGAGGAGTAGTTTAACTCTATTTAGCTAATGACTCTTGTAAAAATTTTCAATTGGACAATGACCAAAAATTATACTGGCTTATATGACAAATGAAGATTTACAAGTACTTGTACAACTCAGTGAAATGATTCTTAAAGGTGGAATATAATGGTTATAGTTATATATACATATAAAATATGCAATGTATTTACTTTGGGGGGGGGGGGTGTTATGTATAAGCATACTGGCTTGAACACTTTGAGTATAAGTAGACCAGTCTAATCGACTGTGCAGGCACCGTCCCTTGGTACGGTACTCTCTGTTTTCAGGCCACTTTGTTTCTGTATAGCTGTTGTGTTCACGCATTATTTCACACAGTTTAATGCGTAAATCCCATACATATATTTCATTGTATTTCATTGTATTTCATTGTATTAATGAATCATATTGCATAATGTTGCCTGTAATATGAACCTGGACATTCTGGTCTATTATTTCATTCATTATATGTTATAATCCTGATATTATTTTTTTTAATGTATATGCCCCCTGAGGGTCCTTGATTGGTGAATAAATAAAGATATCTATATGTATTTTGCAAAAACAATTTGTGTCAGAATGGACAGGACTGTGAATTTTAGGACTGTGTTACTTAATAGCAATCATAATGGACAAAACAGGTGTCTGCTTAGCCAAATTTAACTGTATAGGCAATAGCTATAAATGCTGGATCAGCAGAATTTGATAATATTTTTAAACACCAAATACATTTTTTTACTACCTTTAGTTAGCCAAATGGCAATCTAACCTTTTCTAAATACATCTGTTGTGAGAAGTAAGTTTTAATTCCCAAGAAAAAAAATAATCCGCTGCATTTGTAACTAACATTAAGTTTATAGTTATATGATTTTCATTAAAATAAGATTAAACATTCACAAAGGCATAGTGTGTACTGTGTAGTAATACATGTATCATGTTCCATTGAATGAAAGTAAATGATCAAAAGGCAGTACCGATGTGCTCTCTTTGAATTTTTTATTTTTGCCTGCCATACACTTTGCTTTCAATGACTATTAATTTTACACTGTCTTGTATTGACCTGTATTATCAATAAATTCTATCGCTATCAAATGTTTGAAATACCATATCAATATTGTATTTCAACCTTGCAGTACTTATGTACATTCATCACAATATACACTTCCTTTTTAGAGTCCATTCACATTTTTTTTACCGCACCTTCCACTGCCAACTTTGGCCAGAAAGACCATGAGGAAATCCTCCAAGTTAGACTGCATATCAAGCTCCAGAACCACCTGATAGGAGGACATGTTCTCCAGCCCCTGGGGTGGGCTCCAGATGGAGCTCCAGGCAATGGGGCGTCGACCAAAGGGAGGGCCATCTGTCAACTCAAAGGCCTTGATGTGCTGGATGGTGGGAGTGGTCTCTCCAAAAGTGAAAGTAGACAGCTGCAACTGGGCTAAATTTTCAAAAAGAGCAGAATAACATGTTAGCTTTGAATATTTATATTTACTGGTATTTACTGAAAAAATAAATTCAAGAAAATATGACATAAAACATGATATGACTTTGCAAATACAGCTGCTAAACAAAATTTCATAAAAAGCTATTAAAGATTCTCTGCATCCACAATTTGAGTACATGTACCAATAAATTGCATGAATCATCCATTACCAGCATATTTATAAATGACACCAAATGTATACATGTTTATATACACAATTTGAGTGCCGGTAATTCAATTCAATTCTTAAACATCCCTTCACTCTTCTAGTCTAAGACTTGCTCAAATTTCTATGTTGTACATTTTCTAATGATTTTATATTTCTTGCAATTTTGACTGTGTTTCAAAAAATTTAATTTCTGCTCCCTACCATTATACCATACATAAATGTTATAAATAATAAATAATTCTTTAAGTAAGGCTTGTTCATATTGGTACATCCTGATTTTTACTTAATACAGATGCTAAATACCAAAAATATATATGTGTCAAATTAAATGCTTTATATTCATCTTTATCCCTATCTTCCAAATTTGTTGAGATCAAGCTCATTTTGGATGTATACAATTTAGACATTTTTAGCAACATTATTTAGAGCCAAGATTCCACCCTAGATTAATTTATATCAAATTAAGATTAGAAATGAATATAGACTGCTATGGATATCAAATACATAAGAAACTTAGTTTTGGACTTTTCTCTTTTTGGTTTGTTTAATCTCTCTCTCTCTCTCTCTCTCTCTCTCTCTCTCTCTCTCCTCATCCAAAAATTATTGTTTATTCTTACAACAATAATTCTGTTCTATTGTTCAGCAATGATTAAGAGGTTTCTGTTTACCAATAGTTTGCTAATATTTAGCAACCAATAAAGATAGATACATGTATAAAGACGAACTATGACAATTATTCATTAGGCAATTTATTACATTATTTTGACAATTGTATCCCTAGTTGATTACTTTTTATCACTTTGGCTAAAGTGCGTAAATACTCAAATCCATCTGTCAAGGCTAATAAATCAGGCCAATATCTTCTCCTTACTAGGCTCTGTGGCATTATCTTATCTGCGTTTTAACCTCATTTAAAGAGAGACCAAACATTTTTTCAACTTCTCTGTGGTTTATACCATTGAAAACACTTTCCTATGAAGCTGTTTATTGATGCAGAAAATCAGATTTTAAAGTGGTCTGCAAACAGGGTTTTTTTACTACTCTTGTCAAAAAGAGAAAAAATATGTTAACAAAGTTTGCAATCCATTTCATACAGAGAATATCAAGCTTGACATGATTCACAAGTAGTCATATGATACCAGGTCGGCAGCCATTCCTCTCATATCAAATAAACCCCAGCACCCTATTCAGGCTCCAACACTGTGACTGATATGCATGTTTTAATTTATTGATGTTCTACGTTTTGCTTCCAGGCATTAATCAATATATTGGTCTAAATTTGATAAATATTTCACATTCAGAATACTTGACACACCGTTGGCTGTGCTCTCTTTTTGAAACCTTCATCACCTGACTAAGTAAATAGAATTAATCTACCTGGTTTTACCTGGACTTCAATATTATAATGACTGTGTATTGATATTAAAATTTTGTTGAGAGCTAGCCTGCATGGCTCTGGCTGGTTGAATACTCATGTTTCAGGTGAGTGATCAATGAAATGAAAGAAGAGACTCGGTATGACCTTAGTGCAGTGAACAATATGCTGCAGGGAAATGCATACAAATTAATGCATCAGAAATTTAGATTTTATTATACAGATGAAATTCACTCATTCTACATGCATACATGTAATAAAATGCATGAGGAATTCACATTCCAGTGAACAAGGCAATTAAGTTTACTTATCTGAAACCACCTTTATTAGATTATATCAAAGATTTGAGGAACAAAAAGAATGGCCAAGTCATTGCTTACAAATAAATCCTGGTTTGACAGAAACCAAACGTTCATCAATGTGCTTCTTCACAATATCTTGGATACTATTGGATGCAAAAACCCACCTGCAAAAGAAAATGTATTGAACTTAGTTTTGGTTGAACTTTTTATACTTTCTTTCAATATGATCTGTAGAGTTATTAAAGATTTGTTGTCATAGTTGATTGTTTAATTTTTTTATTAGGGGTGAAGTTGCCTATGATTATGTTTCTTTGTTAATACAGGGAGTAAGGGGGTATTATTGTAAGCTTTAGTTCAAATTGCCCTTTCTTATTATTTAATATTGATAAATACATCAATAATCTCAACACTTACCAAAACACTTACAAGAAACATTATTTTTGCATTTCATTTTTCTCTTATTATGGAATGCATGAAACAAAAAAATACTTTACACAAGAAAATGAATCTGTTTAATTATGGAAGATGAGTACCTTCCTAAATATTTTAATGGTTTATGCTCAAAAGCCAGTCTAATCTATCATTTGGTTTTTTTACGTCTTTGTATTATGATTGCTTGGAAATAAAAAAAACTCAAGTGTCTTTTAAAAAGAAAAACCACTTGATTTCGGAAGAATTGAATAGTAAAGTTGACTTGAGTTTTTTTACACCCATCAAATAGCTTGTGTTGCAGATTCTTATAAAAATTCCTCAATATCAATAAAAGCTGCTAAAAATTACAATGACAAATAAATCTGTCATTCTCCCATGTCTCTTAATTAATCTTCTGTAAAAAAAATTCTCTTGGCAGAGAAAATAATCATGTATGAAATTACAGCATTAAGAAAGTTAGTACACGTTTTTTAAGATACCAAAACTTACCATCTATTCAAAATGAAATTTAACCATTCACTTGATTCATTCTGTCGCAGTGCTCGTTTCCTATGGATAAGACATTCGACTGCAAAAATTTTATTTCTCAGTATTTGTCTTAACTTTGTCCTCCATATAACAAAGATAATCCCAGAAAGAAGAAATGTCCAATAAAATGCCATTTGAAAAGTTCCCAAAACCCATGCTGTTGAAATTGCTAACACCACCAGGAAATATATCCCTAATAACTGAGAAATTGTATTTGCATAGCCACTTTTCTCAGCTTCTTTAAAAAAATCTTTTTGGATCTGTGGCGTTGTTGCCATATTTACAAAGCACACGACAGTATATCACTCAGTAACCGTATAGTCGTCTCATTGTCTGCAGGTCAACTGTTACTCTGATCTGTTGTTGGTTGCGAAATTGAAAGTAAGTAGTAAAGCGTTCTTTAATTTATTCGGAAGAATCAATTTCAAATAAATTTTAATCAATGAATATGTATTTTGCCAATTTAAATATTTTTTTATATAAACTTGGCGATTGATTCTTGAAATGCAATCAAATATTTAATGTAAGCTGAACGAGTAAAATACGAATAAAAATACGTACGTCTTGACCAAATTAACCCTATCGACCAATGAAATCTCGTAGATTCATTTTCAAAACAAGGCGGCCATTTCAACTTACAGGAAAATAGCAAAAACAAAAAAAATCAACGATGGATGCCAAAAAATTGGAAAGTATGAAGTATAATGAGCTGCAGAAATTAGCTAAGCAGAATGGCATTAAAGCTAACATGAAAGTAAGTTTCAATACAGTGGATCAGTCAGATTCACTGTATATTATGATCGTCATAATCGTGATCATGAACAGCTCTGATGAATGATCAATTTTCAACATTAGACATGTTAAAAAAACACGCAAGAGAAAAAGAGTTGCATAATTTTAAGAAAAACATACAATATCATTTTGCATTTAATTCATTACAAAAGCATTCTATTAATGTTATTTCTTTTTATAGCTTAACAAACTAAGAGAGGCCTTAATGGACCATTTCAAGTCTGCAGCAGTGAACCAGATAGAACAGCAGGTATAATTTTGTGCATGTTGTCAACGGTCAAATGGTGTTAATTTTGTTAGACATTTAGCTCAGCTTGGTATTTATACTGATGTCTTACTGCATCTCAGGAGAGTTTTTATTTATTCCTGGAAATTAATTAAGCCCTGGTTGCTTGTTGCAAAAATTGTTGCATAATACAGGAGTCTTACCATGTCTATTTTGCAGCTTGATTATCCTTCTAATCAATCATGGCTAATATCATTCAAATTAATGTATGCATTTCTCTTTACCAAAGATTATTCCAATAATTAATCCAGCTGGTGTATTTGTGTCAAACTGCAATTTTTTGTAACTTTAAAAACAAAGAGTTCCCTTAGAGTCCTTTTAAAGGTTTAAATCAATATGTTAAACTGTGCCCTGCATCATTCAAGCTTCCTAAATATGATGACTGATGAGCAAAAATAATAAAACTGATATACCAGTTGTATAAATTGTTGGAAATAGTACTGAAGAATGATGAATAAACTGCAAAATTGAAGTGGGCAAGACACGCTAATATTAGATGTTTAGACTGAATTTCCTTACATGAATTATGAAGGACTGTCACAAGCTTTTAAAAAATTGTTTTGAAAATATGTTACAATTTATGTTTCAATGTAATATTTGACATTATAATTCATTATTCAATATTTTTTCATTAGCACAGATCGTCATATTATTCTGCATTACACTTGATGAATGATGAAATCAATACAAAATGTCATCCTGACCAATGAATTTTACATAACAGGAAACTATATTATTGTCTGTATGCTTAATTTGTTGGAGTCTGCAGTTTTATTTACAATGATCTACAAAGCAGTAACAACAGCTTCACAACCTCACAGAAGGTATTTCATAGGCTATGTCTGATAAAACTGCAAACTCCTGAAGTTTTTCAATAAACGTACAGTTTTCCATTTTATTGTTTAGTTAGCAATACATGCCTTGGAACCAAAGTCTACGACATCAAAAGCCACAAAGACGCCTAAGACTGTCAAAACACCAAGTACCACCAAAACACCTACTGTGGTGAAGGGCCTTAGTACCCCTAAAAGTATCAACTCACCAAAACCAATCTCCAAGACTCCTGCAAAACCTGTTTCTAAAGACACCGCTGCTGTGAATTCGTTTGTCAATGAACACACAAGAATTCCAGACGAACCCACTCCAGAGGTACATGTAGAATTATAGATAGAATTCAGTCTTGTCCTGCGTGCTCAACTCTTATTATTTTAAAAATTTTTACCTTTTGTGGTTGCCAGAATGTTTTGAAAATAAATTGAAAACAATTGATAAGCAATTGAATGAATTGATTATGCTTTTTTGCTTATTCTCTGTGTGTATAATACAGTAAATAACCTAACTCTCTTCAACTCAGCCACAGACGAAAAGACGGAGGTCCACATTTGAGAAGGTTCCTACTCCAGAGCTTCATACAGACAAGGCACCAGAAGTGGAGCATACTAGGAGAAGTACATTTGTTGTCAAGACTCCACAGTCTGGGAAGAAGCCAGCAAATAACAAAAAAACAGGTATATAGCTGTCTTTTAAAATTCTTTAAAATTAGCATAATTATTAACGGGATATGTATTATCTTAGCCTTACATGCATTTATTTTTCTGAGACCTAAGATTCTTAGGTCTCAGAAAAATAAATGCATGTAATGATTTACATACAGTGAAGCTTTAATGTGAACATACTGTATCTTCCAAAGATCTGTGATTAAAACTTAAACCAATTTCAATTGTATGTAATTGTACTGAATAGTTCACAGAAGTTTTTAAGAAACTAAGAAATGCAAAGAAAGCTTGGTATGAAATTATCCAACTGTATTTTAAAGAATCTAAGACACCAAAGGAGAATGAAAACAAGACTCAAATTCCCCGATTTGCTGCCTTTCTTGCTAAGAGGAAACAAGAGACAGAATCAGAGTCCAAGGTTTTAACACCAGGTACTGCATTGTTATTTCTCCTTCACCAGAGGTCCATTTATCAAATTATATTGATATGTTGCTTGTGATGAATAATTCTATTATAAATGAGTTTGGTAGTATATTTAAGATGCATGGATTTAACCAGAGTGGTTGCTTGCAGGAAAAAACAAAGACTGGAAGAAAATCCATGAGAAGAATTTTGAGAAGATGGAGTCCATTGATGAATACCTGGCCAAAAAAAGAAAGCGGAATGATGACTACACCGAGTCTGTGAAGAAAACTAAAAAGATTCTGTCCGACACCCTGGCTATGGTTGACAAGTTAAAGAGCTACAAGACGCCAACAGGGACAGGAGACCAAAAGGTACCACACACATGTACATGTCTGTGACACACTGTGTAATAATGTTGCAATCCTATCAATCAATTATTAGAAGATATTTTCATGCATAGGTCTCAAACTTTTATTTCTCTTATTCACATATTTTCACTGGCCAAAGTTATTTTGTTAATATAAAAAGGTTCTACCAAAACTTGTTAGTATGCAGTTTGTTACTGGTATTTCTAATATTCTGCTATGCAGCTATATATTAAAAGACCAACCATTTCTTGCTAAAAACAATTATGAAATTTAAATGAAATGTCAAGTCTACAAGCATTACTATGTTACTGTGCATCATTCAACAGTTAACTTATTATTGTTTTTGCGCTTTTTAAAATGAAATTTATTTTCTTTAGCATTAGTAAAGAAATCCTGGTAAATGTACATTCATGCAATAAATAATTTCTTTTTTAGAAAACTTTTATCACCAAAACACCAAATACTGCGCCCTTTAAACCCACTGTTCTGTCAACAAAAGACATGAAACTGAACTTCTCAGAAAACAGGAAGTCCCCAAGAACCAGTTCTGCTGCCAAGCCGTTCAAACCAACAGTGTTCTCCACCAAAAACATGGACCTGAACTTTATCTCACCTGCTCCCACAAGAAAGTCTGCAGGTTCAGCTATCAGCAAGTCCAAGAGTAAGCCTTCCAAATACATATATTTACATTCTACTGTGTTTTTCCATTCAATTCTGTGATCTTCAAATGCCTCTAAATGCAACAAGTAGTCAACTGTCAAATTGACAAGTTTTATTATGACGTCACAAACGTTGAAGGCTGTAAACTGCAACGTCACAAGCGGAAATCAAAGTTCACGCTTGTTTCTGTTACTGTGGTTCTTCCATTAATATTAACTTACCCTTAGTATAAGATAGGAATTTTAAGGTATGAATCACATTTGCAGACAAGGCAAGAAGTGAAAAAATGTAAATACAAGCATAAAATCATGATTTTTTGAAGTATACACTCTCATAACTGCAGCGGTGTGTGCATACAAATTTTCATAACGCGCTAACGCGCGTTACTCAATTTGTATGTACACACTGCTGCAGTTATGAGAGTGTATACTTCAAAAAATCATGATTCAATGCTATAGTAGTACATTATAAAATAGGGCTGTCACTGTTCCCCTACATTATGAAAACCTTAGTAAAAGTTGTTCATTTTGGTGCAAGTTCCCTTTTTTCATTTTGGGTCCCATTTTCATTTAAGAATTGTTTTTACATGCAATCCAAAATGGCAGTGAAATTCAAATGTGTAGACTTACAATGTCTGATCAAACTTAAATATTCATCTAGATGAGCATTTACCAGGTAGCTTCATCACTGATAAAACATTGGTCACATAAGCAGAGGATGATATAAACTGTAACATGCAAAGTGCCAATGATAGGTCTATTTTATATACACCTTTGTCATGACTGAATCATAGTCATAATGTTCTTTTTCAAATTCATAAAAAGTTTTTTTTTCAAGTCCAAATCATCAAGTTTAATTTTTGGAAATGTGACAGCTCTATTTTAAATCAACAGTATTTAGGCTGTACATATCTTAGTGAATGATATAAATAACAAAAAATGGAATGACAATTACTGAATTAGATGAACATGACAGTTTATTGTTTTATATCAATTCAACCAATTATAAACATGGATTTAATATAACAAATATGGCAAGACCTGTATCATTGGATCTCTTCCTTTCTCCATGACCCAGTTAAATATAAGTTGAGAATTATTTGATCAATTTTTCGTTTTCATCTTCGATACTCATCCTGTTTTTGTGTTTCAGCCACACCATTTAAATTTAATGCCTCACTTAACAACACCCTCAATGGATCTATGTCAGCCAAAAAATCCTTTGATCTTCAGGCCAGTTTGGCTCGACCAATTACATGGAAGGCACACAAAGGAAAGCTGAAGCCATTGAACAGTCAGACAGCATTCAGCAAAGGTAGCCATACCAGTGTCAAGACCCCTTCAACACAGACACGGTAAAAAATTTTCTCAAAATTGATGAACATCTGTAAACCTATGGGGCGCCATTTTAATATTTTTGAGGTATTTTCTGATATCAGAAAATGATTTTTTGATATCAAGAATTCGAATTTCTGATATCAGGAAATGATTTTTTGATATCAGAAATTCGAATTCTTGATATTGGAAAATACGATCCATTTTCTGATATCCAAAAATCGATTTTCTGATATCAAAAAATCATTTTCTGATATCAGAAATTCGATTTTTGGATATCAGAAAATGATTTTTTGATATCAGAAATTCAAACTGATTTTTTGATATCAAGAATAATATTTTCTGATATCAGAAATTCAAAGAAAATGGCGAATAAATTTCACCTATTTAATGAATACTCCCTTGACCCAAAATTAAATTGCCGAACTACAGAGCCAGATTTGCATTTAAATATTTGTTGTCTTTTATTTATTTTAATGTAAAATTTAATAAGTGTTCTTGATAATTCTGGTCTTATGTATTGAAAGCGCTAACTGTACGCCTGTATAACTCTTTATATTATGCGAGGCCATCATTTTTCAATAGTCACAGCAAATCGCAAAGAAAGCAGTGTTGATCATTGTTTATGTGGCAAAACTTGCCAGAATGAAACCAGGTTTAAAATAAGGCATTCATTATTATTCTTAAGAGACATCTACAGGCTTGAAACACATTTTCTTACAAATTACAAAAGTTGCATTACAGGGAGCATTCATTAAGTTGATAATAATTTTATGTAAGTCTTATTTTCTGATATCAAAAAATAGATTTTCTGATATCAGAAAATGTAAATGATTTTTTGATATCAAAAATGATTTTGTGATATCAAGAATTCAATTTTTTGATATCAAAAAATCAACTTTAATTCTTGATATCAAAAAATCTATTTTGTGATATCAGAAAATCATTTTTTGATATCAAGAATTCGAATTTGTGATATCAAAAAATGATTTTCTGATATCACAAAATAGATTTTTTTGATATTAAGAATTATTTATTGATATCAAGAATTATTTTTTGATATCCAAAATTCGAATTATTGATATCAAATATTTATTTTTTGATATCAGAAAATACCTCAAAAATATTAAAACGGCGCCTCATATAAACCAACCTTTATTTAAGGAATGAATTCAATATTAATTAGTTTTATATAATATAAAATGGTTAACAATTTTATAATGGTTTTATATTTAAAAAAAAAGTGTAAACTGTCCTAAACCATTTTATACTGTATAAAACTAATAAATTTTGATAAATATTAATACTGAATAGTGAAAATTAATATACAATAAATATTGCAGTAGATTTTAGTTTTATTAAAGGAAATTATTCAAACTGGAAAATTCTTTTGTGCAAAATTTAAAAAGATTATTTTTTAATATTGACCATCTACTCTTTACAACTGCATATCATTGATCAAAAATGAGTTACCTACCCAAAATAAACATGTAAACTTTTATTTTGTAACTTTGACTTTTTGTCTGATAATATTTCTGTGTTTCAGTGATGACAGAAGAAAACTGATGGCAGCAAAAAGATCTAGTGCTAAGTTCAACTCTACTTTAGAAAGAAGAGGACTCAAAGTTTAAATTTCAAATGAAAAAAATCCAAGTGACCCTAGTCTCCTTATTTGTGTTAAATTCATCAGCCCTTGTTCATCGTATCATTTGCATCATTTGCATCATTTGCATCATTTGCCTCTATCTCCATGGAAAATCGATGCAAAGGAATATTTTCAAAAGAAACCTGTAGGAAAAAATAGTATATATTTATTAGTCTTACTTAAGATTTGATCAGGCTTACTTAGAGGAAAATATGGTGTGAAACCTGTCCTATGCATTTTCTCCTCTTGTCTTTCTGTCTTTCTACCTTTTTCATAATTTTTCATTTCTTCTTAGTTTCATCACAATAAAAGGCCATTTAAAAGGCCACTTTTGTATCAAATGAATAAATACCACATTTATTCAAAATTGTATATAATATACCATGTATGTAGAAAATTAGATGTATGTATGTAAATATCTGTGTTTGATAAACAACCCTAATGTATCTGTTCTGTGTGTACACTAACTTTGAACTTGGCATTCACAAATGTTTATTGTGTAATGTCATTTTGTGTATCTTTCAGTACATTGAAATCTTGCTGCAAGTCAATGCTCACAATACTGTTTCATTGTCTTGTTTTGTATTAATCAAATGCAGAAGTGTTTATTATACAGAGCAGGTACCCTGGTACTTCTGTTCTACCAGGTACTATTGTACTACGTGTTTCACTTTGACAGCTATGTTATAAATGCATGCTATAAAACATATGTTGATATTGAAAAACTTAACGATAAATTAAGGGATTTTTAAAACATGTTGATAAAGATGGTTTTATTGAAACTTTTATTTTCCAAAAAGGGAAGAAATGGGATATTATTAAAACAAATCTAATAATTTTGATTTTATTCATTCATTGTTAGATATTTTTAAATTTTCTTTTAAATCTGCAATAAATTGTCTATTATTTGGTTAAGACTGGGCTTCTTTTATTCTTTTTATCAATTGCGTGTATTAATTCTGAATGCTATTATCAATTGGTATCGTATTAGTTAAAGGACTTGGTCTTGAATAGAGCTGAAAATTTTCATTTTAGATTTTAACTGATTAATTGAGGCATTTCTAATAATTTACCAAATTTTGAGAGCAAGTTGCCAAGTTATAATTCATATTAAACAGAGCACACAACTCTTTGTTATATATTTACATTTGCAAATATGTTTCCTTATATGAACCTATAGAAAAGTGAAAACTTTTTCATGACATCACAATGACTTTTGCACACACTTGTCAAATGATGGTTGGATTATTGTAAATATAAAAACGTGGTAATTTTAATAATTCTCAATGAATTGCCTTTTTCAAATGTAAATATAAGTAATAAACAGTAGCATTAAAAGTTCAGCAGGATATGAACTTGGTCGGCATGTGATCAAATCTGATGAGAAGCCCTTTGGGCTTCCCTGGATATGATCATGTGACCAACCAAGTTCATATCTCAGTCAACCTTTTAGCTCACCTGAACCAAGGTTAAAGTGAACTTTTCTAATCATCTATTATCCATTGTTCCTCTGTAAACTTTTTACATTTTTAACTTCTAAAACCACTTGGCCAAATTTAACCAAACTTGGTACAAAGCATCCTTATGGATAATTGCGATACAGTGAAAATAGGGTGCATATTTCTGAAGAACCACTTTACCAAAAATGTCAATATTTATATTGATGATTGCATATGTAGTTAAGATTCAAAGTTGTGTTAAAATTGTCACCCTAAAATTGGGGCCCAAAGAAGGGTTCAAAGTTTAACTTAACTGGGAAAATGTTTTAAAATCTTCTTCTCAAGAACTACAAAGCTACAATTTGTGACAATAATATGCAAGCATCCTCCTATATTTATACACTGTTGTTCAATTCAGCGATGTGGCCCATGGGCCTCTCGTCAAATTAGTCTAATGTAAACAACACATATCATACAAGTACTGAACTTAATAGTTAATATTAAAAAGGAGTTCTTTATTTTTAACAAATACATATTAAATATAAATACATTGAGAATTACATCCTCAAAAAAAAAATCTTTTAAAAGTGACACGTAATACATTTCCCTTTATAAATACATCTATTGTACAAAATGCATGCAAGATTTCGGGTACATCGTTATATGAGAAGCGTCATAATATGAGAAGAGTTAAGAACTTGGGATTTATACATCCAACATGTTTAACACATCGACTTCCCCGTCACCATATTCTGTGAACAAGTCAGAGGTAGCTTGACGCCACGGTCCAACAGATTGATAAGCTCGGTACAGCCGTGGCAACACGCGGCGCACGGGCTGAGCAGACAGTAAAATAACGCGCAGATCAGTCCAATCGGCCAGCCAAACACGATCAGAATCACTGCCCACATCACACTCCATAACAAGGCACAGTCGCCCATCTTGCTCTGTGAAAAGGAAATACAGCCGTTAAATCGATCCGTACACAAAATTACTACCAGATGTCGATTGTTGATGGTGAAAAATACGACTAACTTACCTCATTCAATACACACAACCGTACACACTGCTTTCGCTCCAAACAAAATTAGTCTCTCTATTATCATGTCATGGTTGCAGAGTACGACCTATTTCTTTGTTTATACTACGGGAGGTAACTCAAAAAATGACACGTAGGAATAGACCTATATATCAATTTGAAAATATGTAAAGCGCTCCCCTTCTGTATTCATGTATTGACAAAAACAATAGAAAAAAGTTTTTTATAACTTATTTCGATGAGGATCAGTCGCTTACTAAAATAATGTTAGGGAATGGGAGTCATATGATTAATGAGTTGTGTATGTGTATGATATTTTTAAAATTGAAAGCTGTCTGAATAATCTCGGGGACTCCCCCATCTTAATGGGAATCTCTTTCGTCTTCTTACTTTTTTATTTGCGGGTTTTTTTAAATTCCTACATTAGTTAATAATTATTGATGAAGTGTATTAATTAGTGCCTAACAGAATACTAAAACTTAGAACTATTCGTTATCTAGCTCGGTAAATCGGGAAAAGTAGATTGGAGGAACTTTCTTTCCTTTTTTGTGATGATTATTACAAAGTAATGATAGTACATGTACTTTTCACCACAGACGTCTGCCGATAGAAATATTTTTATTTCCCTATACCATAGTTATCGTTTATATATTACAGGGAAATATTTATTATGAAAAGAGATACGTTTAACCTCCCGCGCCATCTTCCAAAATCATGCGGGTTTCTGATCCGCTGAGCTTGGACTTTGTGTAGTTGTGTCAAACAGTAATGTGACGTAGGTCTGTCTATTTCATCACTGGCCACTTGGTCATGGCCCTTTGAAATCAACAAGATTTGTCTGGCTTTTGAGCTAAGACTATATAATCTGTGCACATTTCGCTTGAACCTGCTTCTGGAAATAGATAGCTACTTCTATCTATATACCTGAAAGTCCAAGGTCTTGTTAAAATGGTTCTATCTTTATGTTGAGCGGAGCGGTTCAGAAACCTTCATGATTTTTTAAAGCAAAATCTCACAATGTCTAGGCTCAATCAATTAATGCAAGATAATATATTGCTGCAGGTCTGTAGCACCCGGTGTGAAAAAAATCGGATGGACCCCAGGTCGTCTGTAGCTCCCGGTTTGAAAAAAATCGGATGGACCCCAGGTCGTCCATCCGATTTTTTTCCACACCGGGAGCTACAGACCTGCAGCTAGATAATATAAAAATTCAAACATCGCGCTCAAAGCCAAAATTTATATTTCTTCTCTGTTTCTTTGTCTTAACCCTTTTCCTTGTACTCTCAAAATTCTGTTCAAAAGAGTTAGTTTTAAATGCTTTTATAAGATCAAAACAAATATATACTGCGAAGATATTTTATGCCCGGGCATCTGTTACAACTTTTCCACCCGGAAAACTGGTATCTTTTTGGAGAAAACTGGCTACTTGTTATAACTCTTCCCGCTTCAGAGTTTTCTGCAGCTAGGGAAACTTTTCTCTTTTGGACCAACGAAGCCCGTCAATTTTTTTACACCAACAGTACTTAGACATTTGTAAGAGGGACGAATGGTACCATATATAGGCCTATAATAACGAGATTATCATGGTGCATAGAAATATGTTACTGAATTGTACTAACTTCAGTTCAATTTGATTAAATAAAATTCAGTTTTCCGCACTTTTTTGCGCGACGTGTTTTTGGGTGTATGGAGTTGTCGCGTGTTTCCTAATAACAGTAAGAAATCTCGTAATTACAAAATAGTAAATCTTGTTATTATGAGAAAAGATCTCGCAATTACATGTACGTTAAAATCATCTCGTAAATTCAAGAAAATATCTCGTTATTATAAGATAATTGCCTCACATTTCTGAGAAAAATTATCATATACATGTTATTACGAGATAATTATTTCTGATCTCAAATTGTTCAAATGCTAGCATTTTTATCAATTCAAATGGGTTTTATTTCAATATTGATTTATATTTAATTCATTAATGAAATACATTGCTTCACATTCTTAATGTGTGATTTTGATTTTATTTTTTTTTTTTTACATTAAACGTCCTTCCCCGCCAAATATGGAGAGAGAGAGAGAGAGAGAGAGAGAGAGAGAGAGAGAGAGAGAGAGAGAGAGAGAGAGCGAGCTACATTATTGCAGCTACATTGTACACAGTATTGTAAAAGTTCATGAATTTTATGTTTGATGACTTATACTAAACCTTGAGATAACTGCATCCTATTTTTCTGGCCTGTAAGTAAAACTCTTTAATAGATCTAGACCTGCTTCCTATGTTACTTCTAGTAATACATGCCATGCTCTCTTGTTCATTTCAATGACCTTTAAAAATGTAGGAAAAAATGAAATATTAAACATTTAAATTTTACATGTTTATTCATAATTTTAATAACATGTTATTTGCTTCCATCAACAACATCACACACTGTTTATTCTCACACACTTCAGATTTGTCACTAATGCATTTTTTTCATTTTGATTTTGACTTTGAAGGCTTTTTGTCTTTCATTGTCTTGAGTTTCTTTATTTCTCTGTACAGGACTTTTTCTTGTACTGAAAAACAGAGAATAGAATATAACAATTATATAGAAATTAAACAATATAGACAAAATCTAATTTGACTGTAAAATATGTGATGTTATGCTAATGAACTAAATTAATTAACATATTTTTAAGCATTGTTGCTGTAATGTACATGTCAATTAGATTGTTTATGATGTATACAAATCACTGAATAAATATTGTTTAGATTAAACATAATTTTGGGGTTAATTTATATTACAAGTCTTAACCTAAAATAATAAAAATATGCAAGTGACAAATATGGTCTTTTTATAATGACTCACCTAATGGATCAAACATCACAGCTTCTCCAGGACCATCTATTTTTGGTCTTATACGAACATATTTATGCTTTGTTCCTGCCAAACTCTCAAATAAGACTAATACATTCCTGTAAATAAAGATATTAATTTATTAAAAACATTATAAGATGTTTACAATGAAAGATATTGGACCTGGTAGTATGTAAAAATGCACAGGTTATTGGTGAATGGTTTTTGAAACAATAAAATGTACGTGATGTAGTGCTGAACTTTTAATTAATTTAAATGTTTTTTTCTGTAGCCCTTCTGTTTAAAAGATTGATCCTTCGAAATTAAAAACTGATTAGATCCGTAAGAAATCTTTGTCACTTAAAGCCTTTATATTTTTATATATATTGGTGCATCTGATACACTGTACATTTCATATAATTATATCATTTCATGGTTAACCATATCACAGGCCTCTGAATTTCTATCAATAAGCTGTCAAATGTGATGGGAAGAGAGATACATACCCTATCTGTATATAAATACACCTGGTGTATCTATATATAGATAGGGTATATATCTATCTCTTCCCATTACATTTAGCAGCTTACTGATAGAAATTCAGAGGCTTGGACCATATTTACCGGGTACAATAAAATAAGATATTTTCAGGCTTTTACTTAGTCTAGTATATAATACCGAGCGCAGCGAGAGGCGGGCGAAGCCCGCCTCGCGAAGCGAGGATTAATGGTAACACGTATATATAAGAAAATCAGTGAAAAATGAAAGTTGAATCAGGGGTACTAAGGCCCAGAAAATTTTCTTCCAGCCATGGGCGCCGCCATATTGGCCGCCATTTTGTTTTTAAAAAGTTAGTTCGATCATTGATTGACTGGTAGTTATCGGTGTTTATTGCCCCTAAACTCGATTTAATAAGTTCCAATGTTTCAATAGAAGGTAATTTGAATTAAAAGAAATTAAAAAAGAAAACAAATAAGTTTTAATAGTGCTTCAATCAAGAAACACGACTTGCTCTATGTATGTCTTATCAAATTATCAGATGGAAAATGAAAACATTAACGCCAAGGAACTGATCTTTAAGATTCTGAATAAAGTATTCAATTTTATTACATTGGCATTCATATGAATTAAATTGATGAACAATGAAAGAAGAAAGAAAAATTCCGAATCACGTTAGTCTCTTCGGCTATTTCCGAAGACGTTTTACGTCTGAAATATGACGTCATAATATAGACTGAGCACGCGACATTTAGTTTAACTCTGACGAATGATTTGAGAAGGCAATCATGCTGGCGGATCCTACTGTGTGCGTTTTAAATAGATTTTATTATACAAAAATCAAACTGCACTGTGTTAAATCTGCGCTCGGTCCAACGGTCACACCGTTTACATATTATATCCTATTAGATATCGTGTCATTGGGGCGACTGGTCCGATAATTATCAGTCCAGTATTTACTAGGGTCTTTAATTATGCATACAGTCCAGTATTTACTAGGGTCTTTAATTATGCATACAGTCCCGTATTTACTAGGGTCTTTAATTATGCATACCTGTGCTAGTTCGAATTTTCTCGTCCCAAGAACCTATGTTTACCATATAATCTTAACAAACTTTGTGAATTGAACTAAAACGGACAGTGTAAATTGTGAAAAATCATTCTTCTTAAATCCTTTAATTTTAATGCACTTTTTAATACACTAAGAATGTGGAAAAATGAAAGCTTTAAAAACCCTTACCTTCCTTTGGTAGCCATCGCATCAACGTTACTTAAAGTCTTGAAATGACCTCTCATAATTTTACAATACAAAAGTGTTTATGCGACCACGACAACAACAGAAGGGTGTGCACGATTTATTTCACAGTTATTGAAAGAGACAATTACAGAAAAAATACCAACAACAAATAGTAATTCCCTATATCCTAAATGAATTGAACCAGCATCAAATTAGCGCAGTATTTAAGAAATTTGTCTATAACTGAAAACGTTAAAGGCCAATTTAAAAAAAATATATATTTCCTGGATACGCACCTCATCGAATATATGCTGACTCCTTTATTGTTTTTGTGCCAAACTATCCATTAAGTAAGATTAAACCAACGAAAAATATGCAAACTTCAGATAGGTACTCTCCAGTATATATAGAAAAAACGTTATGAGAAGAAAAGCCTAGAGAAATTTATATAATCAATAAAAAATAAATCACTCGACACAAATGAAAAAAAAACTTAGAATAAATAAAGTGATGGAGTTAAAACAAACATGTATAGGTGAGGTATCATCAGTGCATTGAAGACTGATGGATGGCCACTACAATTATTAAAGCTGCTTGGTCCGATTTTATATCAAATTTTATGCACGCTTTTAAACAATTGCTATGCTTAGTATATGTACAATAATAGACATTGCAGTAGTTTTACCCGTCAATTATGCCAAATTTCAATGAAGAAAAATACGTACAAAATTTGCTAACAAAACAAACGACATTAAAAGGTACCGCGTTATTTCGCCTCATGTTAAATTTCACCCCTGACGACGAGACGGGTATGGTTGTATTTCAAATTTGACATCGCTTTAAAAAAGGTCAAAATGATCAGACAAATTACAAATAAACATGTATACGTTTTGTTCGCTAATATTTCTGAAGTCTGCTTTCTTTACAATCAATGCATAGCATGCGGGTTGAATAACCCCAATCATTCGGGGGACGAAACCAAGCAGTTTCATTTTCTAAACATTCCCGTGATGCTTGTTTTTTTGTTTGCCCAAAAAGAAATTATTTTTATTTACTTTGAATATTTCTAACTTTGAAAGGAGACTGATTCTGCTGGTGTAAATATGAGAAAGTCCATAACTTTGTAAGATAAATGATTTGTATGGAAAAAATGTTGATACTGTAAAAACAAAAAAATCGGACCAAGCAGCTTTAAAAAATATCAGTCAGTCTTGAAATATGCATTGAACGCTCTATCCGACGTTACGTACAGTGATACCACTGAAAAGTTTGTAAATTTTTACTTTTTCACCATATACATATATTTTATCGAAAAACAACATTTGTCAAAATCTTGTTCCTGAGTCATTTCTTATACCTATTTTGAAAAACCAATAGGCCCATATATACTGTATTTCGATCTTATATTTCTTTAGAATATTATCGAAATATTTTTTATATCTTCTAGAAATTCGTGATATTGTTGTGAAACGTAAAATCTTATAAAATGATTATTCAGTAATTTGTTTTAATGTATGTCATGTGTAAATTTAATCAATAATCAGTAATCAGTGAAATCTGCATTTCTGCGATCGATCCGACACTGACCAAAAAAAATCATAACGTCAGAAAACCTTTGAAATTAAAAGCTTGTTTTCAATGAAATAGATACTGAAAAAGACCTCAAAAAGTCGTGCTTTGCTAGCCTTGCTTATACTTTAAATATACTTTGCCCATCACCTCAGTTTGAACAAGAATCTTGTACATGGTGATCGCGTGTTGACAGAGGTGTAAGCGAGTCCTATGTGAACGATCTTTGTTGCTTGAACGCAACCGGAAATACAATTCCGGAATTTTACGGAATATCACGAATGCCACGTTAGCAAGCAAACGTGCATCTACGAGTAACCATATTCAGCGTTGCACGGGGATTTACATCGCAGATATGGATGTACTGCATATATTGTCTGTGTTGGTGTTATTAACAGTTGTTTCAGTTGACTCTCTTATGTTTCACTTGGCAGCAAATCAGAAGAAATGTTTAAAGGAGGAAATCCACAAAGATGTTTTGGTTACCGGCGAATACCAACTCTCGGATGTACCGGGTCACAAAACACAGCTTCTGGTACTAGCAACTTTGTTTTTGTTTATGGAATCATATATGTGAATCTTTATATCATCGAAGTTCATTCAGCGTGTTTCATACTGCACAACCTCGCTCAACGCCTGTTTGTACACTGTACCATCCATGATGAGACTGTTTTCTGGTTGGGTCTGTGGCATATTGTAAACTGAAATACTGCATTTGTACATTTTGTACTGGGACAGCAGTTATAAAAATCCATTATAAGACAAAAACGTGTATACTGATCTATACTCACTTTATAATATGTCCCATATATATACAAATTGTGTAAACAATTGTAGTCAATTGTACACCAAATTGCACAGATCAGTGGGTACTGTTATAGGCCTATCGTAAATAACAATTTGGAATGTATCCCAATTGGAATATGAATGATTATTCAGTATGTTAAAATGAAAAATATTCATATTTAGAAATTATACATTAAATGTGTAATGGGGTGATAGAATTGTTGACAGCCAGACTGTGTTTGAACATGGTACTTCTGAATGGTGTCCGGTCAAGTCGTATACAGACCAACTCGTATACAGGTCAACTCGTATACAGAATTTCCGCGTAAAAAAAAGAAATTCAACTCGTATACAAAAAAATTTAAAAGTAACTTAAAACACTTGGTTTCTTGTAATAAAATTTATTTATATATTGCTTCCGTAATTCAGCGTAAAAAGGACAGATAGAGTAAAATGGATGTTATCAACTATTACAAAGATTGCAAAATTCATACATGTATAATTGTGCATTATCATTAAACTCGGTAACGATGTGAAATTACAACAAAAAAATGAACGATAATTAATTGTGTCAATCCGATTATTATTATTTGCTAATTTTTTCTACACATCAAAACAATAATTGTTAAAACAACAAGCGCGTTGTTTCTTGCTTCTCCAAACGGATGACATCTCAAAGGCTAATTAAGATACTCCTCATTATTTTGTTTGAAAAAAATATATCCAACTTTCCGCTTTTATATATCATTTCCCAAACTTCTTTCAACATGGTACGACACCTGTGTGTTTCCTGTTGACTTTTAGTTTTTTTATGCAGAAATTTTTGTA
The DNA here is from genome assembly GCF_025612915.1 of Magallana angulata. Lineage (NCBI taxonomy): Eukaryota > Metazoa > Mollusca > Bivalvia > Ostreida > Ostreidae > Magallana > Magallana angulata. The sequence continues at coordinate 13,750,402 of NC_069113.1, forward strand.
TACGAGTTGACTTTCGTTTTTTTATGCGGAGAATTTTGTATACGAGTTGACCTGTATACGAGTTGGTCTGTGTACGACTTGACTGTAAATCTTCTGAATCTTTAGTCAGGTGCTCTACCAACTGAGCTATCTGGCACGAGCAATAAATCTAATCTGACCATCACAAATGCAACAATTTTCTTGTAATCAGTGTAATAATTAGATTACAGTCTGCAAGAAGTTTGAATCTACGTAGTACTGCATGATCTATATCCAAAACATAAGTGTTACAGAGAAACTTATTGTTTTTTATGATATAAAGGTTAATATTTGCCCACGTTTTATTTTTGCCCCTTTCACTAGTGCTGAAACGAATACCATAAATCAGTATTCGAATATTCGTGAGTGCTATTCGATTCGTATTCGAATATTCATAGACGTCATAGACAATGTATTAAGCATATATGATAGTTTGTAAATACTAAGTGGGTGTATGTGTAGACTGCTTAAACATGTCAGTTCGAAGTTGACACTTAATGCATGAGTATCTATTGAATATATTGGGTGCGCATTTAATTTTTAAACAAATAATAATATAACGATTTTTAAAAAAATTTCATCAACTACAATCAAAAGAGTTATTACTTCTTTAATAATATACTGCAGTCCTGACTCCTGGATGAGACCAGAGACATAAATAATGTTATTTATGTCTCTGATGAGACCGATACGTAACTTCGTAAGTCAGTCCAAATATTTCCGCCATGTTTGATATAGTATTAAACAGAAAACTGATAACGCTCATAACTCCGGAAATGTTCTGTTTATTTAAAAAAAAAACAAATTATATCGAAGTATCTTTTAAAAAAAGCTTTGGATGTACCTTTCCATATTAACTCTCCGTAGCTCACACTCGTTCAACCAGTTAAGCAATTTTTTTTCTTCAGCGTCTGACATGAATTGAAAAATCCAGAATGTTTGTCTCCGTTCGATCTAAACCCTGCTTTTACTTTCAAGGTAAACACGCATGGCGGAAGAGTCATTTACTGAGTTAAGTAATAGACTCTACCAAGCATGGCAGTCATATATGGCTTTATATTTACTTTCGTTCCCAGTAAAATAAAATAACACGATGCTGCATAGTTTACAGTGCTTGATATGGGTGTTTAACATGTGATCGAATATTCGAATGCTTAATATACATTCGAATATTAGAAATTTACTATTCATTCGCGAATATTCGAACATTCGTTTCAGCACTACCTTTCACCTTCGTTGTCAATGGGCAGATTTAAGACTGAGTGAATTGAAACAAGACAAGTTATCTCTATTAATACGACTGTGTTTGGGCTATTTTAAGACAGGGCGAAGTCATTTATCAGTATAGAAGGGCAAAATAACACATGGGCAAAAATAACCATGTAGACAGTAGTTTATACATGTATTACATGTTTGTGGATCAATGCAGTCAAAGTTTGATATCTTAAAATTCCACTACCTGTGCTGTCGCATCATGTTTTGGTACAAGACCAAATTCCACTAAATTGGGAAAATCAATTGACATTATTTTTTTTTTTTTTTAAATTAGGAAATGTTTTCTTTCTTCAATTCATTTGAATATATCTGTGGAAAGTCCCTTATGCACTAGACTAATCACTTAAAATTTTAGAAATTATAAATTCTTATATTCTGTTGAATTTTGGGTTCATACACATGAATTGATAATTGAAGTAAATATATTTTTTTTTAATTCAATATGGAAGAGATATTTACTCTGTTTTATCAACATCAATTTGAGTGTTCCCTGGTTATGATTAGGTGCTTTATAATTCATTGATATAAGCATTACAAAATGTATGATCTTTAGTGCACAATGTTTTCCTTTTCAATGTTGGTTAGTGTTGGTAAGTTCTCCATTAAGTCTCTCTTTACATACCGGTATTTCTAACAGGTGACAGATTCCAAGGGTCATATTCTCTATCAGAAGGATGATGCCAAGAAAGGGAAGTTTGCCTTCACGACTGAGGAGTATGACATGTTTGAAGTCTGCTTCAACAACAGAATGCCAGGGGGTATGTACCATGCATCTCACAAAGGAATAATGGTCACCAGGTCTCGTTTTTATAACTGCATGTACGAATCTATATAAAAAACAAAAAAAAATTGGGGGGGGGGGGGTGATGAGAATGTAAAAAGTTTGAAATTTCCAAGGAGAGATCCAGACCCTCCTGATCTCCCTCTAGTTCCATGCATGTACTGGATAAATCCATATAATATTGATAATAATTTCATATCCATAACAATCTACCATGACTTTTTTCATACTTCTGGATTGTTAAATGAAGCTGGAAAGTAAATACAAGCTGCTGCTCTATTGCTGAAATGTGCAACTCTCAACAAACATGTAATAGATAGATGATTATACATTGTAGAAATCATATCAGTGAATTGTACATGGTAGTTAATAACATATCAATGAAATTCTACTTATTTTTTAAAGGTGGCCAGAGTCCAGACAGAGAAGTGTCTTTAGATATGAAACATGGAGTAGAAGCCAAGAGTTATGACGAGGTCTGTTAACCCTTTGAACTTTTTAATCAAGCTATATTAGAGTTGTGTGAAATTTTGAATTGCAGGTCTGTTGTATAAAAATTATGAAGACTTAATATGTTAGAACTTAGAAGTACAATTTGCCATATTTAGATATTTTAGATATTATTTTTTTTTACTTCATTATTGAAGATTTTGCTATAAAAATAGTGCACATTTTTACATTACAGTTGGCTAAAGCAGAGAAGCTCAAACCATTAGAAGTGGAATTAAGAAGATTGGAAGATCTATCCAAATCAATTGTAGATGATTTTGAGTATATGAAATCTAGGGAAAAGATGATGAGAGATACCAATGGTGAATATTTTTATCAAAACAAGAATATTAGTTCAATAAATGAAACCCATTTTGTATAATCAATGTGAAATGAAATAAAATCTAGAAAAATTTTATGTTTATGATACTACTGATTTGGAGAAGAAAAGCAAATATCAAGTGTGGAGATAAGAATCTGTAACACACAACCAGAGTCTAGCATTAGAAATTCAGTTTAAGCAATTTATCACATTTGTCAGTCACTATGCTTCGAAACTTTTTGAAAAAAGAAATGTTTTGCTAAAATGAAAAATAGTGCCTGCACCTTTGTGGCAAGACAGCTCATAATTTATTTAAAAAATGTGAAGCATATGTATCAACCTTGTTGTCTTGTTTTCAGAGTCCACCCATTCCCGAGTGATGTACTTCAGTATCTTCTCGATGTGCTGCCTTCTGGGACTGGCTACCTGGCAGGTGCTCTACCTCAGGCGATTCTTCAAGGCCAAGAAGCTCATTGAATGAACACGGCCAATATAGGACTATTAGAAAAATATTTATTAAATTCCAATTTTTTTCCAAACTTAAGATCATATTGTGGAATTGGTTTTGGTTTTTCAAATGCATTTTGGACGATTTCAAACTTGTTTGTCTGGGGTTTTATTTTTGTAACATAAAAATATCAAGCTAAATGAATATGTCATTTGTGATCTCATTTCAGTACCAGTTTTTAAAAATTCTGAATTATTTCATACCAACAATGGAGTTAAAAAGACATTTAAGTTTTTTGTACATATATCACTGATATTTGATGCAACATTGTAAAGATGGTGTTATTTTTATGTACAGTATTTGTGAATTTTTTTTTCAATGTTGGCAAGTCCTATGTTAACCAAAGGTGTTCCCATTTGAAATTTAGAATTTTTATAATCTTGGAATTTGAATGCTGCATGTCAATCACAAAAAGTTCCATGCCAGTACAAATTCATAACCATAATTCATGTGTGTATGATGATTGGGAATTCTGTATATGCTTTTTAACTTTAAAGGGGTGGGTGTTGAACATGAATTGACTTAATAGTGCTTCATGATAAATGTGCAACATCATAAGCAACAAAAATTCCCAAATGTCATGCAACAGTTATTCTCTTACAGTGTTACTGAATTGCGTTACTAGAGAAATGTTCAGATTTAATCAATAGAATGGGAAATTTCATCAAAAGAAAAAGAGAGGAGATCATGTCACTTAAAAACACATGTACATGTATTCATGAACAATTGTACAAGTCTTCTACTGTGGATGTTTTATGTGAAAGGATGTGTTCTTTGTTATATATGTAGCAGTATGGGAGTTGGGTGCTTCTTATATAAATTGAATTTGGTTGTTACGGTATAATTTATCCCTTTTCTTTATTATAACTCCAGCTTTAGTTTAAGGAGAGTAATGATTTTAAATACACACACTCTCAATTATGTTCACTCTGTAGCGTTGACATTCCCCAATTCTTCACTTGTGTATATTTAACCTGTAACGCTGTGTTATATCCCAGTGTTCGTTACGTGCAAACCCAGTTCAAATGCAGGGTTTATACATACCTATTTCATAATTGTTTTGTTATCTTTTATTTGCTAACTTAAGAATGGATGAAAGTTGAATGTATAGTGGGGGAAATTGACTTTTCTTTGTAATGTATAAAAGAGATGTCTGTCAATGTTTATCATTGAATGATAAAAGTTTTATGGAAAATTTATGATTTGCTCTTCTTTGAAATTTTAAAGGCAAGGAAAATAAATTGAATATGTAGTTTCAGTTTCCAAACTTACCCTATTTTTTGACCTCAACTTGTAAAGAAACCAATTATTGATTTGATATAAGAAAACATGTATCAGAGAAATGAAGAGAGTACCTGGGCACAAATCCTATTAAAACAGTTCAGAAAATCACCGTGTGCATGGCATATAATGATGGAAATCTCTCACTCGATCACGTCCGGTTATCGTTACTAGAAACACAACTCGCACAATAATAAATTACAATCATTTATCAATCGCGTTATTCAAACTGTAAGAAAATTTAAGAAATAAATGCCCATATATACTGTTATCAAAATAGATAACTTTTCATCCTCACTATGTTTTAGTAATAAGGAATACGGGAAAGCGAATAGTACTCCATTCCGCTAACGGAGGTGTTGGAGAGAGGAGCGGATCTATTAAAACTCCTGTAATTTGCACCGCGAGCTGATAATATTTGACTAATTGTGCTCTTGGTTTTAAAACAACAGTTTCGTGAAGACACCTGCTAAAAATTATCCAAGCCCCCCCCCCCCCCTCCCACCCCCTCCATCCCCTTCAGCCTGGAAACGTTGCAAGTCGGTTAACGGGGCCATGGTGACACCAGTGGTTAAATACGGCTACAGGAACGACTACAGTTGCAAACACTCGTCTAATGGGAAAACAATTAACGAAGATGACGCGAGAGTCGACCAAGTTCTCAGCCAAACATTCCTTCAGGATAGAACGTTATACCAAAGCGGAAAATGCCAACAACTGGCCAAGGAGATGGATCAGTATAACACTGAAACCTAGCACTCGGTAAAGTTCGATAGAATTAATACATAAGGAATGAACTCGTAATCATCTCATTCTGGACACGCCATCATCCACTCAAACAACCCCAGCAAAGATAATTTTCACGATGAAGGAGCGGGATTTATGCTTACTAAGTAAGAAAGAGTAGTGCTGGAATGGAATGTTGTGTCACCCACCAAGAATAATCTTAGCAAGGTTTGAGACCGAGCTTCAGAAAACACCCTTCTTTAATGCTATAAACCCCAACGAACAACCGAGATGAGGATGAGAAAGACGATTTCTATCTCTCCTTGCAGGAAGCTGTTTAAAACACTACTGGTAACATGAAAACTAAAGTTGGGTGAGAAAGAAGTGGAAGAGAAATACGTGTAATCGGACCTCATGAAATTGTAGTTATGAATGAAAATGGAGAGATTTTTTTCTGACTTGTGTGTAATGAATGGTTATCGGAGGATCTTTCTTTCTGCACAAGTCTTGCCAACCTTGGTGTCATCAACTGGAGATAAGAAAATTAATTAGATCACATTGCTATAAAGTGCTCAAAGATAAAGATCGTCCTTTGAAGATGTAAGAGCAAAGAGAGGAGCAGATACATCCTTTGACCATCATCTTCTAGTTACAAAGATAAGGGTTATTTGGCACAGAAAATAACTGAAGCAATTAGACAAAAAAATCCAATACTGAAAAGTTGAAAGACTCAAACGCAGTAAAAGATTTTCAATTGTCAGTCCAAAACAGATTCGGCGAGTTACAACACCTTGATGGAATTAAAGAGGACATAAACAATACATGGGAACACCTAAAGATGTCGTAATATAGCATCATGCAGGCACGCAGCATCGTTTTCGAAAGTGGTGGGGGGGGGGGGGGGGGGCAGACTCATCCAAAAATATATTGAAAAGCAAAAAAAAAATTTTTACTTACTTTCCAAAATCCGGAAGGGGGGGGGGGGGCAGGTATACTTTTCACTTCAATTTCACTGTTTATTTCCTTATTTCCAATTCCATTTTTACAAGGTGACAGAAAAGTGTGTGTGTGTGGGGGGGGGGGGGGTGGCAACTCCATGTTAATTCAATTTTTTGTATGTAAATTTAAGAAATATCTTTGCTGTGCAAAAAAGAATAGACAAAAAGAGACATGCAACAGAACAGTATGCGAAAAGAGACAAAGATGTGAAAAGGAATTAAATGAAAACAAGACATAAGAGAATTTGTAGAACATCTTGCTTATCAAGCAGCAAACGCAGATACTAAAGATGACATCAAATCTCTTTATACATCACAAGACTATTAGGAGGTAGAACATCAAACAACAACACTACTGTTAAAGATATGAACTGCGGGACACTTACCTAAAGTCTGTCCCAACTTATTACTTCCATCACTTTTTGATAATTTTTAATAAAAATACACATACCTGGGAAAGAAGTACAGTTGAAATCGATGAAATGGAAAATATCCAAGATATCTTCATTGAAAAAATTATCCCTTTCCACTCATAAAAGTTTACAGGAACGAAAACAAATTTATTACGGAGATTTATAATGGGAAAAGTTTACATCTTTTCTCCATTCGGAAGTATTTGGGACACCTCGTGCAATTTTTAAACGTTATCATCCGGGCTTATTAATGGCTGATGTAATGCAAATCCCCGTAGACTTTCTATTTTGGGATGTGTATTGAAACCTGAAGCGGTAGAGGTGGCGTTTCAAAACAGATAATCTGGACATTTTTTCATAGTAGTGGATGAGAGTAGTTTGAGCACAGAGGTAATTATTATTATCGAAATATCAAGCGAAAAGTGGTGAAAGCAAAAACTCGGGACAGTATAGTTAGATGTAGCCAATATAGCCAAGATGGCGAGAACATTTTCAGGAGGTGCTTAATCGGGGCCCACCAACAGACAAACCAAATCTAGAGTCTGGTCCATCTTTGAACATCAATGTCGAAGATATTACAGAAACAGAAGTCACCACCACCACCCCCCTACCATTAAGACATCTCAAAAATGTGAAGGCTGGCGGAATCGCCAACATACCTCCAGAAGCCTTAAAGTTCACGGACAACGTCTCAATACATGACATAAAAGGCCCCTCGTAAAGTTACCAAGAAAAAGGAGAAACCTCTCTGTGTGACACCTGGAGAGGAAAGTGCTATGTCGCATCTCACTGTAGAAGATTAAGAGAGAAGTAGACTAAACGATTTGAGAAGAACAATAGCGTTCGTGTGTTAACTAGATAGGCCCCGTAAGAACTATAAACTAAGTAAGCTTTTTAAAAAGCTAAGAAAGTCAGCCAGCGGAATATTAAAATTAGGGTAAAAGTGAATACACAATCTATTAAAATACGAGTTATATAGTTTCCATAACAATTATAAATATACAAGTGTATATTCAGTTTCCACGCTTATTTTTATGACTTTATGCATATGTGCGGAGACAAGTTTGTAGCGCATTGAACATACTATGTATGACTGCAAACCAACTTATTACTCAAAATTGTAACTTTGCTCTGAATTCCCTGGTCCTGTCGCAGACCTCTCCAATCTCATTAAGAGAATCAGGAAAATATATATATGCAGACTCCAGCACATGTCTGCAGACGATATACTAGTACCCATGGACAGTATTTCAAGACGTTTGACCTAGAAACTGAACAGTTTTATAACATCTTCGAATTTCTCTGACACCGACTGTCTAATTCCTTCCAATTGACGCAAGCGCAAGCGCAATTGAAGTTTAATCCCAACTACGGGCTGCTAAATGTATTGAGTAGCGTACATCACGTACAGTGTGTAAATATTATTTTGACTTCCAAATGCCGGTAGTGTAGACCATCAAGTTCCCAGGGGAATCCTCGAACACTACAAATTTCTATACACAATTGTAACCATATCATACAGAAACTTTATGGCGGATTCACTTATACCAAAGTCATTCACGGAGGAGCCTTGGAAGAATTCTATTTCCAGCAAAAACTGGGGTGAGGCAAGGATGCCCACTTTCTCTCCTTCTTTTTATTATCGTGATATACTGGGTCAGCAGAACAGCCTACAGCAGCTCAACTGGAAAACAATGGACACTGGCATCACGTTTTTAAGATATCGCCAATGACATCTGCTCCCTTCCTCATCGCCTCCAGGACTCTCAACATTAGTCAATCAACCTAGAAACAACAGGGTGACATCCAAGTGACCTGCATGGTCCCCCTCTACATCAATGCACAGAGGGCGAAAATGATAAGAATCAACTTAAAGCAAACTGACAGCATCAAAATCAGAAACACTCGGTATCCACTAACAAATCTAAGTAGAAAGTATTGTCAGTACATTTGATGCACAAATGAAGACACCAAGACAAGGAAAAAGAAGAGTCAACAGTTTTTGCGATGTAAAGATCAGTGTTGAGGAGCAGCTAGGGCATTAAGCAGGGCATCCGCACCAAGCTCAGAATATTTAACACCAACGTGAAGTCAGTACTCCTTTATGGGTCTGAAACTTGGATAGAAACATCAACGTACATGAAACTAACCCAGGTGTTTGTGAGGAAGTGCCTGAGAAACATCCTAAAGAAAAGGTGGCTTAATACAATCAACAATGTAGACTTGTAGAAGATATCCAAACACCATCCTGTGGAAGTAAGCATTAGAACACACAGGCTGTACGGGGACGGGATAGGGCATGCTCTAAGGGAAGAAAACATAAACATCACTATGCAAGTCTTAAAATGGAACCCACAAGGACAACGAAACAGGAAGGCAAGGAAAAGTCTTAGTATGGGGCTGCAAGAAAACTGACAAAACCTGGAGAGAGGTAAGTCCGGTCGAATAAGCAGAGGAAGATTGAAAGGGGCGCAGTGGATTAGGTAATATAAGTATATTTTGATCAGCTTGCTAGTGCAATTTAAAACAATATGTTCAAGAAGCAAATCTGCTTCATAATAATATTTGATATTGCCCATCATTTTTAACGATATTCGCGAAAAATACACGTGTGGATACAGCTATAGAGGGGTTACGTCCCTTTTGAATCGCCAAGTATTAAAAGATATACCACCATGGTTTATGGAGTGCGCAATAAAGGTACACAAAATAAATAAAAGGTCACAATTTGCCAAAATGTCATTCCACATTCCACAGGCATGTTAAAAATTAATTAGGATACACCCTCGTAAATGCATGGTCATTTTCCAAAAATGAATACCGCATGCCTTTTCCTAGATAGTGTTTGATATTAGGTCTATTTGTGCTTGTTCTGATGAAGCCCCTGGGCCTTTTTTAAATATTGTAATAGTTCATTAAAGACCGTCCCTCAGGCTCTAGCTCTTTTTTCTTCTCCTCCCATCTCCCCTCATCTCTTTTTAAAGGGGGGGGGGGGTGTTTGATATATCTAGATCTCCTTATAAATGGTATACGACTTCCTTCAATACTTTGTGTAGAGTCGTATTGTCGGTATTTTTTGACACGTTTAATAATATTTTCTACATATTGATCGGTGAATTTGAGGTATTTGTAAATAAAAAAACGATATTAATTTTATTCATCTTCATGAAGAAATACTTTGCCAAATGCAGTCCGTCTCAGAAGCGATTACATAATTTTTACTAGTGACCTTTTGGTGTGAAAAATTATTTTACGGTACTTTATAGAATTCTCAGCTCAACTGAGGTGTGCTAGGGATTACCTCTAAAACCTCCTAGCGATTTATTTATCATTTCATTAGAACACTAACACGTATCAAATTTTCATTTTACTATGATTTATATACATGTACATCAACTATAACAAAAATGAAAACATTGAAAATATTTATTCATTGGAAAAATAAGATTATTGTACAGAATATAAAGTTACTCGCAACATATCACATAAAAGGAAATTTCAATTGAATATGAACTAAAAGATCCGGGCACATGAAACAGTCGCACAAGACACCACAAACACGCTTGTACACGCATTCTCATACAGCACAAGATGTCTGTGTACCTGTCTTTCTTCCTCTGCGGAAAAACGATGATGAATTTACTCTTTCACGTTTAGATGAAGGAAATATGATCAAGGAAGGAAAGGACCCCTTGTTAACAAGGATTCATTCTTCACAACTGATCAAAGCACTACATTTGATATGTGTATAGACACATGTGTGTGCTTGTACATATATACACATGTACAATACATGTATGAAAGTGGAACAGTTCAGTGCCTTCACAAAGCCAGGAGTCGGAGAAACGAGTAAGCGATGCAGATGTTCATATGTACATGTATACAGGCCATGGCATCACCGTTTCTTGAATTTGTCGATCTTATGTCCGCCTTTGTATCCTACATACACCCCCACTGCTAATCCAGTTAGAAACGTGGCCGTCACAATCCAAAACAAAGCCTTTCCTTTCGCTTCCACTTCCAGTCCATGTTTCCCGATCTCTATCTCAAAGTCTGACATTCTCCAATCAAGCACTCGTTGTTTATTCCTGGTCTAAACGCTTCCGACCGTCCACTACTGTTTTGACAGCGCCCTGATCTGGTTCACTCGGCACCCCTCATGACGTACTGTAACCTTTAAAAGAAATCACCAAGCACAACATCGGCAAGGCGGAAAATCGTTAATCATGATCGGAAACCTGTTCAGAGTGTGTTAAACCACAGGGGCTTGGTTGTTGGATAGTGAATTTCCTAATTGGTAATCTTATGTGTATTTCTGTGTATTGCAATAAATAAATTCACTGAAATCCCCTGTTTCAGTCATGTTAAAAAAAGTGTATTCAATGTACATTAAAAGTACTTTTTTTAATGTACATTGAATACACTTTTTTAACATGACTGAAACGGGGGATTTCAGTGAATTTATTTATTGCAGTACACAGAAATACACATAAGATTACCAATTTTAATCATTTTTTTCTTCGGGAACAAATAAATAGAGTAGGAAATTCACTATCCAACAACCAAGCCCCTGTGTGTTAAACATACCGGTACTTGTACTCAATGCGAGACAGGGAAATGTTTTTAAAAGAATATACATGTACCTGTATATTTCACGGGCCCCCATGTGGTCCGGACCCATCCCCCCCCCCCACGCACCCCCCCCCCCCCAACCACGGGGGGGGGGGGAATACTCGGACTTCCTAAATTAACTTAGTGAAAAGTTACCAAAAATATTTTTATTGCATAGATCCAGGTAGGAAATGATTACAGTACACAGCTAGCGTACACCGGTATCTTGATATTCATAATAAGTATAGTAGTTGATCTGCCAATCAAATTATTCATGTACATACATGCACTTGTATTATGCAAAATATATGATAAGATTGTATTATAAATTCCTGATACATGATCAACACTAGTAAATACTTAATTAAATTGAGTTATTCCGACTATTCCGACAGTATACATGTATGTATATCAAATATTCATGATACCAGTTGATAATTTCTTCCAGTACAGGTCAACTTCATGTTGGTAATTATTGCGAAATCGACATTCATGCGACTGCATAGAACATGTGTACTGTATATACATGTAGGTAAACAAAAAAACCAGATACGGAATGTATACCTTTGCGTGATAACATTTATTTTATCATAACATCTTGACTTTTTAAAAATATCAAGTTAAATCCTGTCTCCTATAGTACAACAATAATCCTCCTTTCAAAGTTCAAAGGTCCCAAGAAAAGAACTTGAGACTATTATGAACGAATAAGGAATTTGTCACACTCATTCCCCACATGGAATTACAATGATTGTAAATTTTTTGTGTTTATAAATTCTTTTAAAATTTACTCATCAGACATACACTATTAGAATATTATTCCAACTATAAAATAGTTTTTTGTTCAAAAGTTCACTGACGCAACGTTTTTCGATCGTCTGTAAATAGTTCGTATTAATTCCTGCAATGTATTGAATCATTTTATAAAAATCACATAATTTCACGTCATGTTTTTGTTGATATCGATGTCCCTAAATAGTAAAAAGTAATTAGTTCTTTCTGAATCTTTTCTTCAACACGTCTTTTTTTGCTTCAAGATATACTCCAACCGTTACACCGGACAGAAATGAAATTGCTACAATCCAAAATAAGGCTTTTCCTTTCATTTCAATGTCGAGACCTCGCTTTCCAAACTCTATTTCAAAATATGACATTTTCGTATATATTTCAGTCAACACCCCACACTCGTTCGACCAGACGCTCGGCTGTCTCCGTAAATCTGCTCGTCGGAGATATACGGAGACAGCTGAGCGAGACTTATCCGAAAGTATACGAATGCAAAATTGTTCGGATACCCTCGGGAATGTAGAATATATATCTTTAAATATAGTATTAGTCCTCCCACAAATATGCAATCCTCGGTAGTATAGTGGTAAGTATCCCCGCCTGTCACGCGGGAGACCGGGGTTCGATTCCCCGCCGGGGAGGCAATGTTTTTCTTTCTACTTACCTTACGATTACACAAAAATGTACTGCTGTGTAAAACCAGACACATAAATGTTATGTATGTCTCTGTTAAAATAAAGTATTACTATTTTCAGTACTACCGAGTTTACGTGATCCGTTTAATTATATTAATTTCAGTATGATTATACATGTTTAATAACATTTACCACGATGAACAAAATCGCGATTTTCATTTCTCATTACTGTATTCGATAAACATTCTGCGATTTAAGGGGTTAAATTTAACTTTAGCCTAACGTTAGATATCGGTGTCCATCCAAGTAGTATGCATAGTTATTTTACTTGTAGATGTGTATTTTGGGAAAATACGTTTATAATAAATTCAATAGCAATATGGGATGTATAAGTAAATAAAGTTGTGCTTTCAGAAAACATCAAAACTAACTTACAAAACAAGTTTCATGTACATGTGACTGCGTTCACAAAGTTGCACAACATTAGTAATCTATTTGTTGAAATCGCAGGCACTAGCCTTATGTTTTATTTGTAATGTTTATTGTCGGACTATTTGCAAGTGCTTGTGTAATTTCTTCCCACATTATGTCAACCCAATTAATTAAGCCCTAAGAGAAAATAAAAGACATTCAACCCTCAAAGGGGATCGGGAGGGGGTGTTTGCGATAGCGCTGGATCCGCCATCGGTGTCAGTTTTATCAAAATGAAAGTATAAACTTCCGCTCGGCATGGAAGGTGAATGCAAGTCGCAAAGCAGTAACTAAGACGTGGATATTCTGTTGGACGACTGTTGGTTACTGTTAGGTATGATGGTTTTAGATCTACATAGACTTGGTAATGGAGTTCTTTTTTCTCTCTAGGGAAGTTATTCTGTGAAGTGGACAGGCATAGCAAGGGGGTAGTACGTACTACGTAGTTGTCCCTTTGACTATGAGAGTTCAGAAATATAAGCTCTACTTTCATTAAAGGAGGCTGGGTCAGGGTGGTCTACAAATTATCTATCAGATATGACCTAGTTTTATATTTATGTGCGATCTCATTAACTAAACTGTCATTTAATAAAGGAAAAATCCATATATTTAACCATGAAGATTATACAAAGCTCTTATTTTTTAGGAGATTAATATATGTATAATGTAGAAATGACCAATACCACCCAGTCCTCTTCCTTACGCATGCGCGGATCTAGAGGGGGGGTCGGGGGGGGGGGGTCCCGACCCCCCCTTGAAAATGAAAATTTATTAAATTTACATAGTAAAATTATCGCGAAAATATGCCTCGGACCCCCCCTGGCAAACACAATTATCCTTCGGACCCCCCCCCCCTGGAAAAATTTTCTGGATCCGCGCATGCTTACGTACGTAACTTTGTCAGCAAAAGTGAATATTGGTCATAAACCTGTTCCGATTGTATTGTAGTTTCCGCGGAGGTTTAAATGGGGAGACTGCGTGAAGTGTCCGGTTCCACAGCCCTGGTTTTGGCGGGAGTTACATTTGTTCTAGGATTTTATCTGGGATACAAGGCAAAAGCACTTCGGTTGCGATATCTGCAAAATAAAAGGGACCGTCTTATGAATAAACTGAATAAGACGACAGAAGATATTCATTATACAATGAATAACATTTGAATTAGAAATACTTACCACTATTCATGTACGCTTTAATTTGTTGTGGAATCCGTGTGTAAATGATAGTTCCATCTTTTGTTATACCTGAACATGTATACTCATCTCGTGCATGTAACTGTACCATTTGCCGTGCCAAATCTTTTCTTTTATATGTTTATGACATAATATTAAACAAATGACAAATATACAGTAGATATAATTATTGTACAATAAAGGTTAATAAACTTATTTCTACAAAACATTGATCATCATAATGGATCATTATGATTATGTGTTTTTTCTAGAATTTTCATTAGCTAAAAGTATGACGTTAGAATATGACACATTGTTTTAAAGTCGTATATGCGCATTGGTCCCATACGTCTTGCTTCTTCAACGACACTTGCATCTTGTTTCCATCATCCAGTGTTGTTTTAACTCTCCTCATAGTTGTTGATTGGTTCTGGGTTTTTTCCACTTCGTCCATCCTGTTGAGCCTCGCCTCCCCGGGGGGCGTTGTTCTCTATGGCGTTCTATAGCTGGTTCGGTGTCCCCTCATGAAGGCTGTGGCAAGGGATGCTACACCTTATACCCGTCACTAGTCTATTCCTGGCAGCCAACTGTCTCTCCAGTGTTACCAATTTTCCCTGGTAGCCATCCAGTCTTTCCTGTCTGTTAATAGTTGTCCATATGACCAATGAAAGTTTTTCTGCTTTTCCTTGGCATTCAATATATATATGCCTGACTTGATTCTGCCACTTTCTCTTCCTGGTACCGGCGTCTCAAATGGTCGCCAACTATCCCCGGATGTTTCGACCCTGGAACATGACATTCTCCAGTTGGTGGGTCAGCAGTGATGGCCAGCCACTACTCGTTGGTACCAGGCATCTAGCTCTACTCGTCTTGTCTGTGTCATACGAAGCTGGATGGGCTCTCTGCTGCGTGCATCCTTACGTTTTGCTGTGCAGCCCTATGTGCTGTCGACACTGGAAGATTTTCCACACTGACTGAGCCGGGAAGCCTCGCCAGGAAACAATAACGCGTTCAAATCATTCTCATGAAGTCTGCGATTAGGACTGCGTATTTCAGACTCTTCAATTCCTCTGGTATGTCTCGTCGCAGTTTTCTCCAATGGTACTGCCAGTTCCATGAAAACTATTGTTTTATCTTGGTCGCAAAGTTGTTTCTACAATGTTTGGAAAGACAAACTTCTTGTCTAGATCTACCATCAATTCCCAATTGCACTCGTGTGTTGTTTCATTTATCCCTGGTTTAGAACTTTTAAACTTTATCATACTCTATAATGCAAAAAAAAAAAATTAACTAAAATGTGAGAATATTTCCAGTTATACGACCAGATGCTGCATATCTCTTGACAAGAGTTTTGGTCAGATTTTAAAATAAAGAAGTCAATTTAAGTAAAGTTTACATATTTGGTCCACATATGTAGAAGGTTGCCGGACATCCCCCTTAAAATATACATATAGGGATTAAAAATGTATCTTATTACATCTTTTAAATTAGAGTGTAAAATGAACAGGCATTGCCTAAACCATTTGCCTTATTTTAAAACCTGTTATTTTGGTGTGTGTGTCGCTTTAGATCAACCTTTTATCTTATCTATTATATATTTTAATGGTTAAATAGATCAATTTTATGAGCTTCAAATAAGAATTTGCAAAATACCGGCATATGAAATTTTTGTGATAATAGCAACAAAAACGTTGATTTTCAGCTGCACGTTCACTAATTCAGATTGAACCTAGCTGTACAACAATAGAACTGTATATTACATTAGAATTAGAATGAGGCGTTAGAGAAGCTTTCTTGTACATGTAAAACATGGTCAGCTTCCGCCAGGAAAACGTAACCTTGTAGTCAGATTTCTGCCGTGGAAAGTATGTATTTATATTTGTATACTAATAGTTAGATTCTGTATGTGAGAAGTTTTATGTTGTTTGTTGCATCGTATTAATGGTTCTAAAAAATTGAAACCATGGAGTTCATAAAAAGCAAATATATATTTCATAACAACAGGTGTGTTTTAGTGACAGTGCACATATTCTTAAACATACTCAATTATACTACGGACAAGTGATGCTCCAAAATGTTTAGTACATTTACATTCACGTATATTATACGAATCAAATCACCACATATGTTCTGGTTGAACTGAATAAACCTCCTGGAATGGCTATATAATCCTCGAGAATGAAACTGCATGGTCAAAGGAAAATAACATAGGCCAAAAGTACTGCCATGAACACTGGTATGGCCAGGGTAGAGTAAACGATGGCCATTGCGATGAGTTCACACTTCTGTTTCAGCTGTCGTCTGCAGAGCCGGTTTTGCTGTCTAGTTTTGACCATCTCCACGCAGTCATCGTACATGAACATAATCATTCTCCATCGCTCCTGCAGGGACTCCAAATTATTTTGGACCCCGCGGTCCAGCAGCATGGTGTTTTTGATGCGGGCGTAAGTTCCTGTCAGATTGCCATAGTTATCCTGGCGCCTGTCCTCTTTTAATGACACTCTTCTCTGGAATGGAAAAGAGTAATATCACCATATGAAAAGTAACCCTTTTTGGGTGTAAAATATGTGCCTCTGTGTAACAAATTGAGCGTTCATACGGTACTTTCATATACATTGTTTTATCGAAATATTGCTTAAATAAATCTTATTGAACGTAAACGATAATTTCGAAGCCTAAAATATTAATAATTGGTGGTTTTTTGTGTCTTATTTTATAATCTTATTATGTCGGCCTTATAAAATTATTTAGCAGGAACTCCATGCACTGCACGCGGGCTGACGTCAGACTTCTAAGTATATATATGCACATGTACATGTAGTTGCAATAAACTTAACATTTTTAGCCGTTTCTCCTGTGTAATATACATGAAACACCAAGAAAACAATTTTGTTTTATAAATTTCAAATTCAGTGAAGATTTCTTTCTCTCGTATTAATTAATTGTACTTTTGATCTTTTGACTGTTCGGTGAATACCCCGGATTAAGATATATCTTATTACAGCCTTTAAAAGAATGTGTTGGATTATGCATGTTAAAGATTATATTTTCATTAATAATTCTAAACATACAATAGTAAGTGCAGCCACGAAACAGTTGAGTAGATGCACGAAGACACGCGCAATTCACCCCTTTGGTTGGATTGGTAGATTATACATGAAATAAAACTTCAGAAGATCATTCAACGCTCACTGGGTACCTAGCCTTGTAATATAACAGCATATAGATCATACAATTATATCAATTTTTTTAAAAGCTAAGTCAATCATTTTCCCCACTTTATGATTAAACAAAACGACCTTTAAAGTGATATCTAAAATAATGAATAAACGGGATGCTTTGAAAGCACAGGCACTTGTCTCTGAGAAAAAAAATTTACCCTATAGTATAATAATTTACCCTATAGTATAATAATATTATACTATAGGGTAAATTTTTTTTCTCAGAAACAAGTGCCTGTGTTTGAAAGCCATGTAATGAGTGCCGCTTACTAGTATTTCTTGAGGAGCTGAATAGCTGATTAGAATAGTTTTCTTAGTTACAGATTTGACATCTTACTTAGAAGTTGGATAAAGTTATTACTAAATTAATTAAAGGTTTTAAGATTTATCCGTCTGTGTTTTTACAGGCAATAATAACAGTCTAATTGCGACAGCATTTACGAAACACCTGGAATAAAAATAGTTACATTCCTTTGTGTTTTACGAGAACAGAAACGCTGAGGGATGAGATGATGCACGGTTACAGCTTTGTGTGCATTTACACTCTTATGAGAAACTCTCCACAATTAAAAGAAGAAGAAAAAAAAAACTACTCACTCGGATGGAGGTTTTGCGTATGAGGGAGCCCCCGTTGAGTCTCTCTGTAGTGATGACGATTTTAGGTGGATCCATCCGTTATTCAGCGTTCACCCCCGCCGACAGACCCCCTCTTCTCATCTCCGTGTAACCATACTATGGCTTTGATACATGAACTTGCTCTCTCCTAACATAAGCCGACCTGACAACAACATATTCACAGCTGCATCTAGCATATACGAATGTGTGCTATTTATACTCGAAATATATTCGCACTTTTTATCAAAACAATTCCGCTTATCTCGAGCTGCGGAGAACACGGCAATGTCTAAGTGTTATATATTTGCATTTTAATTATGAGTGTATTGTTAAGCTAGGCTTTTTCGCTCTTTGATGTGCACCGCGAGCTATTTACAAAATTAAAATATAGGTAAAGCTAAAGAGGAGCACAACTTAACTAGGAACATATATACATGTATACTCATAGTTACTATGAATATATTATATTTCCCTGAATTTTGTTGTATATTGTGGTATTAATTTAATTTTGAAAAAAATAAATATGATTTAGAGAGAGAGGGGGGGGGGGAATGGTGTATCACTTATTCTGTAATAATTTAATTTCTTATTTAAAAGAAAAGTCATCATAAACACTTCCAGTTGATATAACAACCCATCATATGCGGTAGAGCATAGAAGAATCGTGTTATCATAAGAAATTGAAAAATTACTTTGAAAATTTATAAATTAATCTCACAATTACTTTCAATTTGATTCCTTAAAATTAATATATACCTTAATTAATGTGTGAAATATAAGTTCGTGTTCATATGTATATGAGGTGTTTTAGTAATCTGAATTTCGGAACATCTTTTGGGAACAACTTCGATCTTACATTTCACATCGGGCTCGATAATGCGCTATAAAACAATATGGCTGCGCCCATGTGAAATTTATAGACAAAAATGATTCTTCTTTTTTGACGTGATTACGGATATATTTTAGTTCTTCTTCGTTAAAAGGTAAATAATAGACAAAATAATAGACATATTATTTATGTATTTGTGTTACATACATTTTGAATAAAGTCTGAATAATATACAGCTCAGTTGTAAACATGATAAATGCGAATTCGACAACTGGTAAGATAAGTTTAAAACATAAATTATAGCCAAAGAAAACGTTTCGGTATTTAATAGCCCTGGTAGAGAGAATTTATGTAAATGATGTCTTGCAGCAATAATTTGTGAACTAAGATGAGTATTTTATCTCAAGTTCAAATTGATGATTTGATGTTAACATTTTTTATTGTAATGTACCGTGGATATCAGCTTGGGTAGCTCAGTAGTGGAGCTCCTGACTAGTGTTGCAGGGGTCCTGGGATTGATTCCCATCCATCCATATATTTTCAATGGATCAATATGCTTGTTCCTCCTTTCCTATTAGAGTAAATTAGCAATTATTGTCTCTTGTGTTGTTACCGGTAGTAAATATTTCTTTTTCAGATCAATATTGGTTGAATAACCATTCACCATTATTTTCTTCCTATTATCAAATCAATTTGGGTATAATGGATGACAAAGTGGACAGACTTAGATCAGTTCAAATAAAATTAATGGAGATTTTGGACTTTTTATCTAATTATCTTCCACTTGTGAATTGTCATTCAAATGATTTTATTCTCAATAATCACTGGGATAAATTTCTTACGGAACCCATCAGAAAGGAACTTGATTCATTAAGTGCATGCGACCTAGTGTCACTCTTAAATCAAACCAAGACTATTGAGGATAAGAGACCAGACAAGAAATTAACAAAAGAGTTTGATCCGAGCCTGTGGAAATTTGAATGTGACTATCTCGAGAAAGCTTCAAACAGTACTGACAGAAGGGGTGATATTTATTCATCTGAGATGCAGACAATTCCTCCTAATTGGGTTCATGAAAACCTACAATCCTTGTTACAAGATGCACAGAGGTGCTCTCTTCAAAATTCAGACATTCTTTCAAGTTTAGAGGATTTGGATAGTGACATGAAAACTCTTCCCCAAGATCGCGTCTTTATCTCCACATTTATGAATCATAAGAAAACTCATGAAGTAGAGGTGATGGGAGAACTGTGTTACAAATTGTCGGAAACATGACATTGATGTGGTGAGTAGCTTTAAGATCCTACATGTGTGTAAAACTTGAGGTTTAAAATATATTCAGCCTTGAATTTTAATTACTTTGGAATTGTTAAAATTCATGGAGAAGGACCTAATTTTGTAGATGGTTTATTTTTTAAAGTCGATAGGGACAAAATACTGCGAGTTCTTTTGTACATATCATGAAAAATAATTTTGTTTCATAATTTGTTGGAATGTTTAGCTTTGGGTGAGGGATACCTACAAAGTCAACAAAAATTTGGCCGCCATGAATTCTGATGATTCCACAGTCATTTTTTTTAAATATATGTAAATTTATTTCTGAAATTGAGGAATGATTTCTTCCTCTTTTTTACCTGCTCAGGTGGTAGATCTAGGGAGTGGAAAGGGTTACCTCAGTACACACCTGGCTTTCCAGCACAAACTCTCTGTGATTGGGGTAGACGCTCAGACCATCAACACAAAGGGGGCCTCAAAGAGAGCAGATATCTTGTCTCGACAATGGGAGGGACTTACTCGAAATGAAATTTTACGAGCTCAAAAAGCAATTCCGGGAAAGTTAGGTAAAAAAAAGAAAAAGGAATTGAAGAAAATAGAGTGTGCTGGAGGTTTTAGACAGAAAGAGGACAATGAAAAATCAAGTGATGTAATCTCAGATATACCTGATGACATTTTCAATGACTTTTCAAATTTCTTTGAAGAGCAGAAGAAATCAGAAAATGGCAATACAAATTCTGAAAAAGATGAAAGATTAGATTTAAATCCACCTTCTCAAATTCAAGAAACTTCATGTATTAAAACAAAGAAAATATTGAGTGGTCAAGTGGAGGCAAATGATTCAGCTGTTGTTAAAGTCAAGGAAGAATCAAAATTTGCTGGCAGTGACAGTGCATCAATGGAAAGTCCTGTAAAAAAGAACACAAAATCTTCAGCCCTCAAGGCTAACCATTTCCCTATCACAACATATATCAACATCGACTCTGATCTCAGTGAAATAGTGAGAGATGCCCTGACATTGAAGTCCACACAACCAGAACCTGGATCAACACCTGAAGAAAATACAGGGGAAATGTCTACAGAACACACAGTTACAGCAGGTCTACCTGTTGATTCATGTTCTACAGAGAGCTCGGCAATAAAGGAGAAGTCCAGACTAATGCTGACAGGACTTCATACTTGTGGTGCTTTGGGATCAAACATCTTGAGATTATTTGTAAACTCTGAAAATGTCAAAGTTTTATGTAATGTAGCATGCTGTTACCACCTCATGAGCGAGAAGTTTGTCACCAGCCCATTTGAAGAAAAAGGTACCACACTTAATTAAAATTCATTTCAAAAGAGTCTTGTTTTCTATAGATAACAGTCTTCTGGTAAATGTTTATTATGCCATTAAGATATCTGTATTAAATCCATATACAGTAGTAATCAAGTAAACAATAGTATATCACTTGAAAATGGCAACTTCATAGAGATGTTTGCATTTACAGTCAAACTTCCTTATCTTGAACTAGATGGGACTGTAGAAAAACTTCAAGATATCTGAGTATTTGAAATATCAAGGGTAAAATACTTTAAAAATAAGTGGTTGGGACTTACAAATCACTTTGACATATCCATTGTATTTGAGATATATATCAGTGTTTGAGATATCGTAGTTCAACTGTGACACAGTCATGTAAATATTCTGAGAACACAAATTGCTAGAAGAAATAAACTTTTTACATCATGTTTCAGAAGATGCTGTTGAAGAGGCAGGTTTTCCTCTGAGTGAATTCTTAAAGAGGAATAAAGTAGGAATAGGGAGACAGGCCAGAAACCTTGCTTCCCAATCTGTCAACAGGCGTGCACAAGACACTGAGGTACAGTACAGAACAAGTCCAAGTTATTGTTAAAAATATACAGTATTTGACACTGCAATATTTATTTGCAAACAGCCATTCCAGAACTTACACAATTAATTCAAAGAGTAAGTTATTATTTAATTCATTATATGGAAATCGAAGAGTGATGTGTGATGATAAATATCAGCGAGAAGAGGTTGTTCATGAAGTTTGTGGTCAAATTGTGGATATTCATCCCACTCATATACATGTACACTGTACATGTGCATTGTATTAAGTAACTGTAGCCATTTTGTATCACTTTCTCATTGTGCAGGTGCTTGCTAAACAGTTCCCTAGGATGTTACTCCAGGTGATACTGCGGGATCAGTTGGGTTATGTGAGGAGTGACTGGAAAGGACTGCGTAAACTGGATCAAAAGTCTCAGGGAATGTTCGACTATGTGATAAGGGCTTTCAGAAAATTGGAATTGCCAACTGATGGAGTAAGTTTAACTGACCTGTTGCTATCAATTAAGTAAAAACTGAGTAGAAAAATAACTACTTGTAGTACATGTGTACATGAATATGTATTGAAATGCAATGTATCTTTTCACTTTTCTTGCAGAAGATTTTGTACATGTTATTGCATTTACTTTTATTATATTTCTTTTGGGAGTAGATAATAAAAAAAATTGTACCCTGTAGATGCATACTTTCATCAAAAGAGTACATGTATTATATTTTGAACAGATCACTGAGGAGCTAGTTGATTCCTACTGTCAGAAGTATGAGGACCAGAAGAAGAAATTTGCTGCATTCTTTCAGTTGAAAACTGTCCTGGCCCCATGCATTGAAGCTGTAGTTGTTCTGGACCGGCTTTGTTTCCTATTGGAGCAGGTATTTCAACTATTGCATAACAAAGTTATCTCCCTTTGTGGCACACTATTATTTTTGTTATACGTGCAGATGAAAATAGTAGTCTTCTAAAAGATTGTTTTTTTAAATGAACACCTTTTTAATTTGTAGGAATGTGTACAAGATGTCAAACTGATACAGCTCTTTGATCCTGTGACTTCCCCAAGGTGCTATGGAATTGTTTCTGTGAAAAAATAGAAAAATAGAAATCATTGTGGACTTCAGTGAATTTAAAAATCTGAATTCTTCAGTCTCTAGTCACAGATACATGTACTTGTTGAAAAAATGCTTGTGATAATAAAATATGCTGTATTCTGCAAATTTGTCTTACTCGTTTTTTTCTCTTAAGTTATTGATGACAGATATAACATTTTCTGAAAGCAACTAGATGCACTATATGATGTCATATATCAAGTTATTTAATGACATGTATTACAACAAAATATGAAAAACCCATTTCATTGTAAAATAACTTCTAACAAACAGGTGATGGGTAAACAAACCAGTTCATATTATGGTCGATGAATAAAAATGTCCTGGCACATGACTATATGTGCACTAGATCTTTGCACTGCTTAAGATGGAACCTGTATATAAAACTCTGTAACTGTATATGTACATCAACTCTGGTTTGCCAATAATCAAGAATACACGTTAACATTCCCATACTTGTCTGAATATAAAGAAGATATCAACCTGGTTATGGACTTTTGATATTACTGTGAAGACATCCCATAGAACTTTATGCCATAATGTTGTTATGTCATTTGTTTAAAAAAAAAAAAAACTACCAAAAAATGGACTTTGATAAAGACAAGGAAAAATCTTGCTGCTCTTTAAATGAAAAGTCATCTTCCATAGCAAATCATGATACCGGTAGACGGTAGATACAAAGTATAGAACTTTATATATATTACTTTGTATAAACCTCTTATTTTTGTTTTTCTTTGTTCTGTGGCTAAAATTAAGAGATTTATCTAGCATTCATATCAATATGAAGAACCAACTTGACATATCAATTTTGTTTCATGAACTTATAAGATGTTAATACAGTTTGTGCAATAACATTTTTTCAAATAGTGATATTGTACTAGTGCCAAAACCAAAATAAAATGTTTACTTGATACAGCTGACACTTGCATTTTTGACAACCAAGGGCGACGATCCACAGTGAATAGAGATACGCTGTGGATTGTCACTAGTTGGCTAGTGAAGTTAATTGACACTATCAGTTCTTTAAAGTTATACTTTACACCTGATTCTATTTTACCAGTATCCTTCACACCTGATACTGCTGTAGGGACTTAAAGAGAATGATGTCAGTGCCTGGCCCCCCGGACCCAGTTTTTACCCTGAGGGGGAGTGGCAGTCCCATCACTTACCTCAAGTTTTCTGACCCCTCTACACAACAGCTGTTCTCGGGGTCAGAGGATGGAACCGTCCACATCTGGGACCTGAAGACCCACCGGTCTAAGGGGACCCTAAAGACCAGCCCTGGGCAGTCTGTGCTGTGGATTGAGTTCATCAGCAGTGATCAATTAGTGACTTTTGGGAAAGATGGTGTGGCTCATACATATAAGGCTGCAGATGGAAGCTGGGAACAAACTGGTAATTTTACTTGCCTTTAAGTTACAACAATGAATTTTTCAATTCTTTGTCTAAAATATATGTAGATTATTTCTTTTAACTCCAAGAATTTGTTTTTACTATTATAGGATAGTTTAACTAATAGTTATTTAATATTGTAGGTGAGATCCGTACATCAGCCATGGGTTTTTGTGGGGGTATTATACTAAGGCAAGACAATTTACTTGCCCTTCCAAGTAACAAAACATCTGCAATTGATTTGTATGATTTAAAATCTCTTCAGAAAGTGAGATCCCTCTTTGACTCTAGTTCTAAGCTTGGAATGACTATGTCCATCAAGTCTATCGCTGACTCTTCTCAATTCTTTGTGGGATATGAAGACGGTAGCATTGGATTGTGGGATAGCAAACATTCAGAGATCTTGGACAGGACAAAATTCTTTGAGGAGTGTGTGATGTGTCAGGATTACAGTTCCGGAGCTAACCTTGGAGTTTGCGGATCTCCAAGCAATATGTTATTTACCTGGAACAGGACAGAGAACCAGATTATGAAAGGCAGCAGCCTAGAAATAAAAAACCCTGGATTTAATGATATCCGAATCCGTGGTGATCATAAAATATTTGCAACTGCTGGCTGGGATCATACGGTGCGAATCTTTGGTGTGAAGAAACTGAGGCCACTAGCTGTGTTAACTTACCACAAGGACAGCGTGCAGTGTCTGGACTTTTCCCGGGATAATATGCTGGCATGTGGGTCTAAGGATCAACACATCAGTTTGTGGAAGATATACTGAAGTGAATGCAACAGGTGCTGAACTATTGATCCCAAGATCAACACAACAGTTTAAAGAAGATGAACTGAATTGAAAGCAACATTTACTGAATGTGCAACATCACATGTAATAAAGCATGGATCTTTAGGTCAACTCATCGATTCGTTGAAAATTGAGTGGTGTTGACATGTGGGTCTTAAAATTAATCTACATACCATTTACTGGAAGATTTAGTCACTGATGTAACATGTTATTGAACTCCCTTTATATGGATCATTAATTTAAGGAAGATTTACTGATTTTGTATACATGTATATCATGTAGGTTACGTGGATCTTTAGCCTCAACAATGACACATTTCTCATCCAATTTTAAAGTTTTTTTGTCTCCTCCCCTTATTTTATAAATACTGGAGTTAAAAATAAAATGTGAAATAAGAAACATCATTATTATTTGCTATTTTTTTATTTTCATTTTTCTATTAAAACAAGTGTTGTTCAACAAATTGGTCAGTTTCAGACAGTTCACAGATTAAACACATCTTCTTCAGCTTCACAGAAGTTTCCATTCCAGAACATCTCAAAATAATTAAATTAAAAAAACATTCAACAATGAGACAGAGATATATTAACCCTAATTTTAAACATTCATTGAAAGATAATATTGTCAAATGTACAATATTTTTGTTGTCTTAAACTACTTAGGTATATCGATTTTAATTCTCCATATTCTGTTCTATCTGACTGACAACCTTTGAAAATACAACATAAAGGGTAAAAAGTTTGTTACGAATGAAAGGGCACAATGAACTGCCCAATAAATACAATACAGTATAATGCAGCTTCAATTACATCATTATTGCTGTTCTATTGCAAAACAATTTAGTTTTAAAAATTAACAAGCTTTAAAACTAAGTGTGTGAGAGGGTAACAAGTACAGAAAGACTATTCTACATACAGATTAAATTGCAACTGGGTTTAATCCTTTAACAGTCAGTAAAAACAGACACCCTGCCCTATACATACACATAATCAGTACCTGATTGGTAGATCTAACAAGAATAACAAATGCAGTACAACAATAACAAGAGGGTAAGACTAGATTCTGTAATCTCTGGGAGTGTAATGCTGACTGTAGTACAGTGTATAACCTACCGTAATCTAGACTATCAAACCTTCAACAATGTACAGAACAACCTTGAACAATGCATTAAAAGATATACATTTGGAGAAAAACTTAAACTATGATAAAGATTTGTAGGAAACCAGATAAAATATAAATTTTTACAATATTTGGACAGCAATTATTAAATCTAAAACAAGTTATAATTAAATGCTTATTAAATTGGCATACAAGATTAATTAGTTTTTGAATTAAAGCATGTGCATCAAATTCAGTACATGTACAAGTGTAAGTATATAGTAAAGCAAGAAATTTCATTATGCCTGTTTTGTTGGTTCTGCAGAACTATGTTAACTACAGGAAAAAAATTCTAAAATAAAGGTATCAAAATGTACCACTTATAAAACTGTACCTAAGCTAAAGAGTTACACAAAAACACAAACATAGGTAATCACAGATTACAAAGCTCACCGAGACGAGGCATCAACTTTATGAGGCATCACCTTTAAAACCACCTTTATCATATGATATGAAAATCATAGTTAATGATCTTGGATATTCATGGATACTGTTTTGACACAATATCGTATATCATATGTAAAAAAATTGTATGATAATCCTATGTTCATTTCATACATTATTATAAGATACAATGTTTATCAATACAATAATATAAAATATGATATTGCATCCAATGATACTTACAATATATATCATTTAATACAATATAATACTGTAATAAATATTGATGCAATATGATTTTGTAACATATAATATGACATTGTATCGTGTTATACATTATTGTATTTAATCACATAATACAATATCATAGTATCTAATATAAATACAATATAGCATTATTTGATACTATATCATATCACATAATACATCACAATATTGTAACATATGATATTATATTGTATAATATAGTATAATTTTGTATTGTATGATATTGTATTATATTTGATACACAATATTGTATCATATGATACAATATAATTTGATAAAACATTGTTTCATATCATATGATACAATATCATCTGATACAGTACGATATTATATAATACAATATCATTTTATACAATATCATATCATATGATACAATATCATATAATACAATATCATATTATATGATATCTTATAATATCATATAATACAATTTCATGTATTATATAACAATATATTATATAAACCAATATCATATTATACAATATTGTATCATATGATATGCTATAATTATAATATACAATATCGTATCATATGATACAATATCATATATTGCAATATAATATGAAACAATATCATTCGATATAATAATATATTATACAATATCATATTCTACAATATTGTATAATAATATACAATACTATACATA
Source organism: Magallana angulata (assembly GCF_025612915.1). Taxonomy (NCBI): domain Eukaryota; kingdom Metazoa; phylum Mollusca; class Bivalvia; order Ostreida; family Ostreidae; genus Magallana; species Magallana angulata. Next base: position 13,778,421 of record NC_069113.1, read on the forward strand.
ACAATATCATAATACAATATCATATAATAATGTACAAAAAAATTGATACAATTTCATATCATATCATATAACTTTTTACAATATAATGTATGATATTACATTGTATCATATAAAACAATAGTGTATCATATCATAGAATACTATATCATAGGAATCATGTTAAATCATTTAACAACAAACACATCTATCAAGCAGGTTTGAGTGAGGTAGGAGAATTTTTAGCATCCTTGATAATGGAGATCAGGCTCTGCATCTGAAGCTACCTCTGCAATTCATTTATATTATAGTTAAATCAATTATGCAAGCTATTATCTATAAAACATGTAACCTGTTCCAAAAAACTAAACCTCATCCAGCATCCGAAACCTATGGCTCAGATTCAGCATTCAAGCCTGTCAGATGCATCAGTATCATGAGATGCATCATCCCTGCAAGTTTGGTGATGTAAGGACCAGTAATAACTAAGATATAATCATCAGAGGGCACCTGCTCTAAAAACTTTAACCAGCTCTTAAAACCTTAACCTCATCCAGCATCCGAAACCTATGGCTCAGATTCAGCATTCATGCCTGTCAGGTGCATCAGTATCGTAAGACGCACCATCCTTGCAAGTTTGGTGAAGTTAGGACCAGAAATAACTAAGATATATTTTTTAGCATCCTTGATAATGGAGATCAGGCTCTGCATCTGAAGCTACCTCTGCCATTCATTTATATTATAGTTAGATCATATATGCAAGTTTGAAATAGTGCTATTACCTACATATATTAAACATGTGACCTGTTCCAAAAAAACTAAACCTCATCCAGCATCCGAAACCTATGGCTCAGATTCAGCATTCAAGCCTGTCAGGTGCATCAGTATCATAAGACACACCATCCATGTAAGTTTGGTAAAGTTAGGACCAGTAATAACTAAGATATGATCATCAGAGGGCACCTGCTCTAAAAACTTTAACCAGCTCTTAAAACCTTAACCTCATCCAGCATCCGAAACCTATGGCTCAGATTCAGCATTCAAGCCTGTCAGGTGCATCAGTATCATAAGACGCACCATCTATGCAAGTTTGGTGAAGTTTGGACCAGTAGTAACTTAGAAATGGCTATCAAAGGGCACCTGCAACAAAAACTTTAACCTGCTCGAAAAACCTAACTTCATCTAGCATCCGAAACCTTCGGCTCAGATTCAGCATTCAAGCCTGTCAGGTGCAAAAGTATCATAAGACACACCATCCATGCAAGTTTGGTGAAGTAAGGACCAGTAGTAAGTAAGATATAATCATCAGAGGGCACCTGCTCCAAAAACTTTAACCAGCTCTAAAAACCTTAACCTCATCCAGCATCCGAAACCTATGGCTCAGATTCAGCATTCAAGCCTGTCAGGTGCATCAGTATCATAAGACACACCCTCTATGCAAGTTTGGTGAAGTTTGGACCAGTAGTAACTTAGAAATGGCTATCAAAGGGCACCTGCAACAAAAACTTTAACCTGCTCCAAACACCTTAACCTCCTCCAGCATCTGAAATTCATGGCCCAGATTCAGCATCCAAGTCTCTCAAGTCCATTAGTAGGTCCAGATGCATCATTCATGCAAGTTTGGTGAAGATAGGACAAGTAATAAGTTAGATACAGGACCTGCAACAAAAACTTTAACCAGGTCCGGACGCCGACGCCGACGCCGACGCCGACGCCGAGGGTATAGCATAAGCTCCCCCCGACTTTGTCTCGGTGAGCTAAAAAGTAATCTATTCAATGTATAAATTTTCTATTCTAATTAGCATCATATTGTTCATTAATGATTTATATGGTGCACAATGTTTTTAAATGTTCTACATCTAAAATACAAGAAGTTTATCTGATTTTAAAATCAAGAATCTTTAAAGGAACAGTGTTTTGCTGGAATGTACAACATGAATTCAATACAGAATGACAGCTCTGGATACTTAACTTCAAATGAACTGGTAGGTTAGACAAGAGTATTGTTTATGTCCAATATAAAATATAACATTTACTGTAACACTTGTAATGAAGGAAAGGTTTCTTCTTTCAAAGAAAAAAAAAATCTATTAACAAACTAAAATGCACTCCATTTTCATAAGTTCACAAAGTATTGCAACAATAAAGTAAAAAAAAAATGAACATTTGGTTGTAAATATACCTGAGTATTTGATAACAGTATTAGCTTGGATAGTTAACTTCAAAACTACATGAACACATTTCATTGCACTGTGAATAAGTGAACAATGTATCAATTTAAAAAATCTATGACAGAAAGTTATTGAAGTACTTAAGTTATACGATAGGTCTTAATGACCTTGAACTTTGACCTCAGATGTCTGGACTGGTATCTTGTGAAGGTCTCTGAACACGGGCATTGATGTAGCTTGCAATCAATAATGTCAAATCCAAGATCTGAATCAAACACATCATAATAAATGTAACAATAATTACCAGAAGTAGCTTCATTTACCATACACCGATTTCAAAGAACTACAAAATTTGAATTCCAATAAATTTGAATGCAGTACTGACCTTGAACTTTGACATGACAAACAGAAGTTTCTCTGTTCTGTGTTCGTAGTGATGTGGAGCCGACTCAAACAGCTGGCTGACCACCAGCATAAAGTCCTCCTTCCATCCGCCGAATGTGATCACCGAGCGGTAGTCGTAGGTGTTCAGGGGTTGCTAGAATAACATTTTAGAGAATGCATGGCAGAACTAAACAGTAAAATGTATATAAACTTGCAATAACTTACCATCCGTAAACAGAGCACATTATATGCATTGTCAGCAGAATCTGATGACTTACCATGGTTGCATGCTCCAGTACAGAGATTCCGTCCTCCTGTACGGCGATCCACACATCCTCCGGACTGATGGAACCCCGACTCTGTTAATAGAGTGTAGATATACATGTAAAAGTCAACAGCATCTACACTCAACATAGATATACATGTATAAGTCGACAGCATCTACACTTAAAACTCAAATTCATACTAATCCAAGGGCAAATACCAGGTACACTGTTTACCTGGTACATTTTAGAACTTGAACATGTAATCAAATTAATGATAAAAAGTACCATTGGCAAATTACCTTTGCCATGTATAGCTTGGCTCCACAGAATGGCCACTTCCTGACCACAGCTAGGTACACGCGGACACAGTCCTGTATAGTACGACCTCGGAGGGAGGTCCACCTCTCCAACAGTTTCATCACCACAGCTCTGTAAGAGAAGTCCACAGCATCAAACACACGCTTTATCATCATGGAAAATTTATCATCATGGAAAAATCAGGATGAGGGAAAGTTAAATACTTTTAATTTTTTTAGAATTGTTCTTTGTAATATTTGAACTATACATTTAAACATGTATATAAACAAGGACACGGACCTCTGCTCAGTCTCCTCAGCATCTGTGTATTTCCTGGGATAGAACTTATCTATGACTGAGGAGAGCTGGTTGGTGATGTTACTGTGGAATGGAGAGGAGCTGCTGCTGCTGGCCTGACTGGACTCGCTGGGGGCACGGAGGTCCCCAAACTCTACCTACAAACACACACAATTAATGAAGGTCCCCAAACTCAGCCTACAACACACACAATTAATTCACTGGGGGCACGGAGGTCCCCAAACTCTACCTACAAACACACACAATTAATTCACTGGGGGCCTGGAGGTCCCCAAACTCTACCTACAACATACATGATTAATGAAGGTCCCCAAACTCTACCTACAACATACATGATTAATGAAGGTCCCCAAACCCTACCTACAACATACACAATTAATGAAGGTCCCAAACTCTACCTACAACACACAGTTAATGCATTTCATGTCAAATCTCGATTTCTATATTGATGTACATGTAAAACAACTTCATTAGAGGTGACTTTTTTCTAAGTTACATGTGACTAGACAATTAGGACTATTTCTTATGACTTAGCAATGTAGATAAGCTTGAACAAATATTAGATCATGAAAACACTGGTCTTATTGATAAATTTTACAAACAATAATGTTTCTGTGAATGTTTCAAATTTCTCATCTAAAATTAAAGGTTGGTTTTCAGCATGCAGTACAAGGTATATTTTTTGCCACTCCAACATAAAATATGAATTTATATAACTGGAGTAATGAAAACTTCAAAATTCTTTTTTTTTATTTCATTAAGCATACTATCCAATCTGAGCCAATTAATACCTGAGCTAGGAGAGATGCTAGTTCAAGAGCCAAGTCCTTGTTCAGTGGAAATCTTCCATAAATAATTTCCTCATTGATTTGATATGCTAAGAGTAATTTTTCCTTCTCTGTCTCTGATGCACTTAAGCTTTTGAAGTACAACCTGGGTATACAAAACAAAAATTATTGGTACCATTACTAGAAATGTTTAATGAATCTAAGAATATGCTTACTGAAAATAGGTTTTAAAAAAGCAATGTCTTCGAGTTACTTATTATCATTGGCGAAAGGAAAGATGTATATCAATATACATGTATATGAAGATGAAAATGATTCTGACCCAGTTGAACAGAAGTAGGACTCGATTCAAAATACAAACCTGTTTTTGTACAGAAAGCGTATTGTCTTGTTGCTATCTAGTTTCCCTGAGTGAAAATCTTGATAAGATTTTTCCCATCTCGAAATAACATCACAAATCTGTAATTTAAAAGATGATTTATTCTGCTTACTAAACATTAAGTACTTAAATTCACTTTGCTCTGATGAAGAATATAAACTAATTTGAATAATCATTAGAAAAAAAGTTCTTCTGTAAGATTTGCCAGTTTAAAGTTTATAGTGAAGCTGTATACATTATTCATTGTGCTTGTAATAACCTTGACCTTTGACTCTGACCTTGACATGTAACTGTAGGCACTGCTCTACATCTGTGTTGACTGGGTGATCAGAAAAGAGAGAAAATCCTGAGTACTTGGAATCACGAATGTTGATGGTTTTATTGATGCACTGTGTGAACTCCTCCACAGTGGTAGACCCATCAAAACTTATCACCTACAGCAAACACAATCAAAACTTATCACCTACAACATATACAGTCAAAACTTATCATATACTAGTACAACAAAAACAGTTAAAACTTATCATATACAACAAAAACAGTTTGAACTTATCATATACAACAAAAACAGTTTAAACTTATCATATACAACAAATACATATACATTCAAAACTTATCACCTACAGCAAATACAATCAAAACTTATCACCTACAGCAAATACAATCAAAACTTATCACCTACAGCAAATACAATCAAAACTTATCACCTACAACATATACAGTCAAAACTTATCATATACTAGTACAACAAAAACAGTTAAAACTTATCATATACAACAAACATAGGTAATCATAGATTACTAAGCTCACCGAGACGGAGCATCACCCTTATGAGACATCACCTTCATAAGACCACCTTTATCATTTTATATGAAAATCATACTTTATGATCTTGGATATTCATGGATTCTGTTTTGACAAAATATCGTATATCATCTGATAAATTTTTTTATGATAATCATATGTTCATATGTTAATCAATACAATGATATAAAATTAAATATTGCATCATGTCATATTTCTAATATAATATATATCATATAATAAATAAAATACCGTAATAAACAATAATGAGATTTGATATTGTAACGTATGATATGACATTGTTTTGTGTTATACCTTATTGTATTTGATCACATAATACAATATCATAAAATATAATACAATATAGTATCATATTACAATATCATATTATATAATACATCATAACACTGAAACATGATATTATATTGTATAATATAGAATGATATTGTATTGAATGACACTGAAACATATTTAATACATTATATGATATTATATCATATAATACAATATAATTTGATTCCAACATTGTATCTTATCAAATGATACAATATTATGTGATATGGTGAAATATTATAAAATACATTATTATATTATACGTATTGCATCATATGACACAATAAAATATATTACAATATCATATAATACAATTTCATGTGATATGATAATATATCATATAAACCAATATCATATCATACAATATCGTATAATACAATATAATATAATATTACAATATCATATAATACAATTTCATGTGATATAATTCTATATTACTGAAACCAATATCATATTATACAATATTGTATGATACAATATTATAGAATATACAATATTGTATCATAGGATACAATATAATATTTTGCAATATCTTATGTAATTGTATCATGTGATAAAAATAATAAATTAAAAATACAATATAATATTATACAATATTGTATCATAATATACAATACTATACATAACAATATCATGATACATAATCATATCATAAAATATCAAAAAAATTGATACAATATCATATCGTATCGTATAACTTTTTACAATATAACATATGATATCATATTGTATCATATCAAACAATATTGTTTCATATCATACAATACTTTATCATAGGAATCATGTTATATCATTTATCAACAAACACATCTATCTATCGAGGTGGTTTGATTGAGGTAGGAGATTTCTTTAGCATCCTTGATAACGGAGATCAGGCTCTGCTTCTGAAGCAACCTCTGCATTTAATTTATAATAAAGTTAAATCAACTATGCAAGCTATCATCTATAAAACATGTGACCTGTTCCAAAAAACTAAACCTCATCCAGCATCCGAAACCTATGGCTCAGATTCAGCATTCAAGCCCATCAGGTGCATTTGTATCATAAGACGCATCATCCATGCAATTTTGGTGAAGTTTAGACCAGTAATAACTAAGATATCATCATCAGAGGGCACTAGCAATTAAAACCTTAACTTCCTCCAGCATCCGCAACCTATGGCTCAGATTTAGCATCCATGCCTGTCAGGTGCATCTGTATCATAAGACACACCATCCATTCAAGTTTGGTGAAGTTACGACCAGTAATAACTAAGATTTATTTTTTAGCATCCTTGATAATGGAGATCAAGCTCTGCATCTGAAGCTACCTCTGCGATTCATTCATATTACAGTTAAATCAACTATGCAAGTTTGAAATAGTACTATCATCTATTAAACATGTGACCTGTTCCTAAAAACTTAAATTTATCCAGCATCCGAAACCAGACTATGCATTCAAGCCTGTCAAGTGCATCAGTATCATAAGACACACCATCCATGGAAGTCTGGTGAAGTAAGGACAAGTAATAACTAAGTTATCATCATCAGAGGGCACCTGTTTCAAAAACTTTATCTAACCAGCTCTTAAAACCTTAACCTCCTCCAGCATCCGAAACCTATTGCTCAGATTCAGCATTCAAGCTTGTCAGGTGCATCAGTATCATAAGACGCATCATCCATACAAGTTTGGTGAAGTTAGGACCAGTAGTAACTAAGATATAATCATCAGAGGGCACCTGCAACAAAAACTTAACCAGCTCTAAAAACCTTAACCTCTTCCAGCATCCGAAACCTATTGCTCAGATTCAGCATTCAAGCTTGTCAGGTGCATCAGTATCATAAGACACACCATCCATGGAAGTCTGGTGAAGTAAGGACAAGTAATAACTAAGTTATCATCATCAGAGGGCACCTGTTTCAAAAACTTTATCTTACCAGCTCTTAAAACCTTAACCTCCTCCAGCATCCGAAACCTATTGCTCAGATTCAGCATTCAAACTTGTCAGGTGCATCAGTATCATAAGACGCACCATCCATACAAGTTTGGTGAAGTTAGGACCAGTAGTAACTAAGATATAATCATCAGAGGGCACCTGCAACAAAAACTTAACCAGCTCTAAAAACCTTAACCTCTTCCAGCATCCGAAACCTATTGCTCAGATTCAGCATTCAAGCTTGTCAGGTGCATCAGTATCATAAGACACACCATCCATACAAGTTTGGTGAAGTTAGGACCAGTAGTAACTAAGATTAATCATCAGAGGGCACCTGCAACAAAAACTTTAACCAGCTCTAAAAACCTTAACCTCTTCCAGCATCCGAAACCTATTGCTCAGATTCAGCATTCAAGCTTGTCAGGTGCATCAGTATCATAAGACGCATCATCCATACAAGTTTGGTGAAGTTAGGACCAGTAGTAACTTAGATATTGCTATCAATGGGTACCCGCAACAAAAACTTTAACCTGCTCCAAAAACCTTAACCTCCTCCAGCATCCGAAACCTATAGCTCAGATTCAGCACTCAAGCCTGTCTGGTGCATCAGTATCATAAGGCACACCATCCATGCAAGTTTGGTGAAGTACAGACCAGCAGTAACTAAGATACTGCTATCAAAGGGCACCTGCAACAAAAACTTTAACCTGGTCCAACAACATTAACCTCCTCCAGCATCTGAAATTTAGGACCCAGATTCAGCATCCAAGTCTTCAAGTCCATAGGTAGGTCCAGATGCATCATCCATGCAAGTTTGGTGAAGATAGGACAAGTAATAGCTTAGATACAGGACCTGCAACAAAAACTTTAACCAGGTCCGGACGCCGACGCCGACGCCGACGCCGAGGGTATAGCATAAGCTCTCCTTGACTTCGTCTCGGTGAGCTAAAAACAGTTTAAACTTATCATATACAACAAATACATATACATCCAAAACTTATCACATACAACAAGTAAACAGTTTTTATCACACAGCTATCAATCATCTGTCTTTTTAAGCACTCGTACCAGTATCACAACTCTAAAATCAGAGTAAAATATAAACAAATTTAGAATTGGTTGTAATGGAACTATGCATACCTGATAGGTGTTGTTCATGAGGTGGACAGGGATGCTGATTGGCTGGGAGTGGTGATAGGGATGGCGTAACAAGATGGACATTATTTCCATACGAGACGGTCTGGCATCTCGATTTCCTTTCAGGATTGTTCTCTCTAATGCTCTTTGGCAGAAAATGGCATACTTCCCCATGTCATGCCTGAAAATTTTTGTTAGTGTATTTGATATGTACAGACACTGTAATTTACTTTGCAGTTCGTGGTTTAAATGGGGGTAGACCTCAGTTAAAAATACATTATTGTCATAATTCTGTCCTAAATCAGAAGAATCATTAAACCTTATTTGTATAATTAAACTCACTTATAAACACAAATAGAGCAAAATCACTGATATAGCAAGTTTTGTGAGGTCTGCAGCTAAATTTGACAATTCCTTTTAATAATGTGCCCAGATAATTGTAATGAATATTGAGTTTATCAATACTGTAAGGGACAGAAGACAGAGCTCCTGGGATACCTTGGGTCTGCATTTCTCTGGAGGTGAACCTTGAGGTGCCACATGATGGACTGCTTGGGGAGGAACAGTGAGGAGGCGAGGGACAGGAGCTGCCAGCCCTGGAGGAACACGGTGGTGATGGGGTTCAGCTTGCCCTCAGTCAGGTCCGACACCGAGTTTGTGGGGGAGGTAGGAGTGGTGTGGCACAGGTACCAGGAATGTTTACCACACAGCAGCAGGTTCTGTGTAAAACAATAAGCACAGAAATTATGAATGCTGCAAAGCACTTCTAGATGAAAATGTTCCTAAAAATTAAGTCTGTGTTAAATAAGTTGGAATTCTTTAATACAAGGTTACAGTGAAGTGATATGACTGAGCAATTTTGATTTGCTATATACTGGTAGGTTACATGTTAAGTTTGATACATTTTTGTATGCTATTAAATCTAGGGGAAGTTTCATTCATTCATTGTAAGCCTGAAATTGTTACGAGTATGTTCCAAGGATCTGAGTTTCACTGTATAGTTAACCAACAATTATCCCATTATAAATTTCTTTGTGTATTACTGGTAGGTGTAAATATAGGGTCAATGACAATAATCTTTAGCAAACATTGATCCTTCTGTAGATATATCTCACTTGTACCGCTGTTTTGTGGGTGACAGGATGAGGAGACAGTTGTTTGATCATCTGACAATAAAACTCATTCTGTAGTTCTGGGAACTGTAGACAGGTGTGAAACAAGGCCTGAGCCAGCTCCACGTGGATCTCCAGTCGAGAGGAATCAATCTGGGTGTACATAAAGTCATTGATGTCCTGTCAAAATATTAATAGAATGTTTGTCTCATTGACTCCAAAATGCATCATTCAAAAATAATGTTCAGACCTAAATTTCTTAGAAAAACATATATTCAGACTTAAGTGTTGAAGTGCTGAAGTAGAACATACTGCTTAATTTTCAGTACTGTTTTAATTATCAATGATTAGAAGGGTAAAATGCATCTTAAAACAGTGTTTGGACTTCCAGCTCCCTTCAATATATGCATGGTGTTCGAGATGTTGATGTTCCAGATATTTTAATTAAACTGTATGTGTGTTGTAATGAACTTACCCTTGATAGATCCAGAGCTCTTTCTTGCAGATCTTCCGAGGGAAGTGTTGTGAGAGGTTTCGTTAGAGGTTCTTTGGTGTGGAGCATCATGGGATGCTTCCAGTATAAAGAGTCTAGAAAAGAAAAGAAGGAAGAATACTTAGAAAACATGCCCAATTTACTCACCACTCAAAAAATTTTCCAATTAATTTTTGTTTGAAGTAAAGCATGGATCAGAGCTGACTTACTGGGATCACCATTGGCCTCCATGACCTTTGCAATGAGCTGTTCATACTCTGTCCCAACATTGCCTGTCCCTCCACCTGCAGCCACAGTCAGATGATAGAGCCAGGAATCCTTACAAAACAAGCATCAGAAGTCAAATTGATTTTCACCTCCAAGCCAAAATTAGTCGACACAGTTCTCAAACTTATTATACTTTGGTTTCATCAAAACTTGCTGAATAATAATTTTTGTTGATTTGTTTATAAGTTGATCCAAGAAATCAAATGTCCATTGAAATGCAAAAGCTGATAACATATTGTATTGATATGATCATCATCAACAAATTTAAATATCCTTAAAACTGCAATTTTCATTAAGTCCACAAAAAATGAATGGCCATGAATTTTAATGAAACTACAATAATACAATGTATATCAAAACATTGTCCATCTAATTTTAGTCCCACCTTTTCGTGTTTGCTGGGCAGCCTGAGGTAGGTGGGTCCATGGAATGGTGGCCAGATGGCAATGGTGAACTGACCGAGGACCTCGCCGTCCGCCTCGTCGTCAGAATCGTCGCTACTGTCTACGTCCTCTATCCTTGCATCCCGCAAGTGGATCTGACCGAAAGGGGTCTGGAACAGACACATGAAAACTCAGAGCTACGACCTTTATGACACTAATCTAGTCCTCTTTTTTGAGATATCATGTACATGTGTTAAGATACACAGTCTCTTACCTTGTCCGTTTTGTTTCTATAATACAGGAAATATCTCCCCAGGAGAACACACCAGCACCGTCTTGTTATACCATGCCTCACCTACAAGACAAATACCATTACTCTTTGCACGATTACCGGGTACTACAACAACTAAATCTTTGAATAAAAGCTTAGCCTTCTCACCTTGATCAGCCACCCTCTGAACACTGCTTTAGTGTCAAGCTGGTCCAGGATAAACCCAGTTGCATGTCGCTTCAGGACTTTTTGTAACACTACAAACACAAATGGATAGTTCATAGCTTAATTCAATTCCATATGAAATCAGTTAAACAACACAAGGCAATCTCACTAAATAGAACTAAATGCTTACTTTTTATCCATTTTTCTGTGTCAGCTAAAGAATCTGCATTGAAGTAGTATGTCTTCTTGGAATTGCTGACCTGCAGATAAAGATGAGAGACTGAAAAATACTAGTGACACTGCACGATTTAGAGGAAGAGGACTTTTTCAGTCCTTCATTAACCTGTATGGTATGTTGTTTACCTGGAAAGTAGTTTCTCCTTTTGTATTGTCTATCCTAGTCTGGTCATCCAAAGAAATTGTTCCCTGAGGTTTGCGTAATACATCATGCTGCAAAATTTACAAAAAGATCTTAATGATACACATTTTATATCCATTATCTTTTCTAATAAAACAATAATAATATGACTTTCCTGCTTTTAAGTAAGGTAACTGCATTGTAGATTCCTTTGCTAACCTGTGATTTGTAGTAGAATAGTTCACCATTTCTAAGAACAAACCACCTTCTCTTCCACATCTTGACTTTTCCACCTAGTTTTGATAGGTAGCCAAACTTTTCTAAAGTGTCCTACAGAAGAATATAACAATACACTTCCATATCCAACTTCTTTCACATAATTGCCATAATAAAGAGAATTCAAACCTTTTCTTGATATGCTCTTCTTAATTAATTAGATAGATATTATAATATAAGTGATCTCCTTTGATCAATTACCAGTTTATGGTTATCTGTGGCATAACGGAGCAACTTCTTCTCTGGTTCCAAACTCTCCAGATCACTTTTGTCTGATGTTTCATCTGGAGGGTCAGCATAATCACAGGAAACCTCTGAGGATACTGAGGGACAGGACACACCTGTTGACAGGTGACAATATTTATTTAAGTTGTAATTTAAACACATTTGTTTTCCTAATGAGTTATATTTTTAATTTTTACATAAATATTTACTATATTCAAGATAAACACTAGGGTAAGTTCTTGTATCATATTGCAGTATAATATAATTCTTTTTGTATTTCCATTTGTTGTGAATACTTCTTGCATCTGACTTTTTTCTCAGAAACATTTAGGTATATTGATTACAGTTCCAATATGTAGCAAACACATTTACCTCTCTTGATGGCCCCTGAGCTGCTTTGCTGTAGTTTCTTGGAGTCGGATAGTTTCAGTGTGGAAGGCTGGGATTCTGAGTTCCTGAGATCTGATTGGTCAGTAATACCTCCATCCTCGTTGTCTGATGACTCAGAATCATCGTCAGTAAATGGGGTACTACGGATTTGTGCTGCCTTCTACATAATCAGAAGATGAGTTGATATGAAACGATCTTTTAGTTGGTGAAATGACTAAAATTCATAAACCTTTACATTTTTAAAATATTTTAAAGGGTACACATACTCGAGACTAACTTAACATATAAATCATAATTCAAACATTTTGTAAATAAAAGACGACTTTGAAATCAATTTGCATGACAGGTGCTTCCAGTGGAATATTTGTTTAATGTATATGAATTTCATTCCTGGATTTCATGTACATGCATTTATATACACAAGTTATCTTTCTTGGTGAGTCAAAATAATTTTTTTAGAGCAATCTTTGACTGCCTATTATCAACATGCCCTATAAATTAAATCATTCCATAGTGTTCCTGATCACTTTATGATGCAATAAGAAACAAATTCTTTGTTATGAAAGCTAGATCAACCCCAAAATGCCTTGACTTAGAGAATGACTATTGATTTAAACCAGTGTCCTTCAATCAGCTGAAATTTTCCCAATGATTTATTGGTTGGCTATAAATTAATGGTGTGAAAAGTTCAAGTGTGCAGTAATAATTTATGACCTCAACAAAACATAAACTTACTCCTTTTAACGTTGCATACACTGGGACATCTAGCTCCTTGTAAAGCTTGGCAACTTCAGAGAATTCTGCTGCATCTAGAGAATAGATGATTTATTTAATGTCTTGGTTTTCAAATCACTTGTATAATTGATGTTTATTTTTAGATTTTGTTGTAAATTTAGCAATATGAAGTATATTTTTTCTTTCTATATGTACCTGTACCATCTGAAGATTTTAATTTTCTTGGCACTGTGTGTGCTCTTCTGTCCTGTTAACAGAAAAAAAACCCATAAATCAGGTGTAAAGTCTCACCACTACAAAGAATACTTATATGAAAAGCTATTACAAATGTTCTAATTAAGTTGAGTTCCCAGAATAGTGTCCACTCACCCAATTTTCTGCTCTTGTAGTTTTCATGGCTCCATTTCTGGTTGGGCTTATTATGGATGGCCTTAACACTGGAAGAGGTTGGTGTTCCTGAGAAAGATTTGACATGTGTCCACTGCTGTACAAGATCTCGGGCTTGCTGCGGTCCTTGGATCGTACTCGAGGTAGGGTGGCTATGGCACTAACAGCATTCGGACTACTTTTGTAGGCGCTGTGCTGAGGGCTTTTTTTAACTTGAGGTAATCCTGGGGAGATCTTTGTTGTCCTACTACTTTTACAGACCTCTGCATACTCCGGTTCTACGGTTACTGATATTATTTCTTCTTCAATTTCCACCCCGTTTTTATCTACTTCTAATGATATGATATCTTCTGAGATTTTTAGTTTAGCATGACTTATTAGTTCCTCACTACCATTACTGGAACTAATTAGAGAATCCATCAAACGAGAATCATGGAACACCTTTCTCTCTATTTTGATTTGGGGTGGGGCAGTTTTCTTCGGTTCATATGTACTCTCATGATTCTGGTCCACTTCCTGGTATATGGGTACGTTTTCAATATCCACCATACTGTCATCACTGTCCGAGACATTGGCCGTGATTTCTTGTACACCGTCGTCAGAGGGTGGAGTAATGCTAAATGTATCATTGTTATTGTCATCATCAGATATGTCTTCCATCTTCAGAGTTTCCACTAAGGACTTTGAGGGTCTCTTTGGAATCTCCGGAGGTTCATCTGATGCCATGGACGCTGACCTTGAACTGGACATTGACATTGAGTCTGACTCGGCATAGTCTGCTGCTTCCTGATCCTGCTCAGCTGTTGTGGGAGGCAATGACAGACTTTGGGCTCTGAGGACTTTTTTGACTGACTCGGTCCATGAGGAATCTGAATGTCTCCGGATAGGACTGACCTCTGACACTGGACGGGAATATGGCCTTGAACTTGACTCTGACACAGGTCGCGAGCCAAGGAGATGAGAAATGCTGGCAAATTCAGAAGGAGGCTGAGACTCTGGTGATACACAAGAAGATTCTGCCTCTGAGGTATGGCCAGCATACATTTCCTGTAAAACACAATAGAATTTTTCAAAAACCCATTAACAGAGAAAAGATGTTGAGGCAATCAGCTACAACATGCATTTATTACCTGTACCAAACCGAATGGCACCAAAAGAGTAAAAATTATATTGATGCCCTTGATAACAGTCATCGACAAATCATTTACAGGCAATTAATGTATTCCACCTACATGATGTGATAAAGTTTCTGACCTGTTGGCTTAGTCGGAAGATTTCCTTGGATGCCAGAGCAGGAAGTGCCTGCAGCCTCTCTCTGAGAATATCAACTTGTTCCTGTAGAAGTTCATTCTCATGCACCAGTTCTTTGTTCTGACTGTCCATCTGTAGAAAATAAGGAATGTTACTAAACTGATGAAAAATTCCTTTCTGTAACAATTTTCCATATATCAAACCTTCAAAATTGTTAAAAGAATAGTTATCTATGATGACAAAGCAAGGATATACATTGGTACAGAAAACGGTATTCATTATCCTTCAACAACTCTTTCACAATAATTTGATTAAGAAGCCAAATTGTTCTTTTTTCTGGTGATGTGACTAAGAGAAAAACGGTTTGACAATATCAGAAAAAAATATTAATGCATCAAGAACATACAAAAATGATCCAGCCATTACACAAAGATTATTGAATGAACACAGGAAAACTGGTGATTTATAGCAAATTATATAGATTTTTTTGAAATCATAATTATCACACTGGGCTCATTAACTTGTTTCTATTGGACATTTCAGTTAGCACTAATTGGCTGTCATAAAAAAACACACCTTGCAGTGTTATCACAAAGAGCATTAACTGTAGATCTATTCTGTCCTCTGCAGGAAACCAAGATCAAATACTTTGACAACTGACAAAAACTTTATACTAAAAACAGGTGATGAAAATTGTCCAAAGAAACTAGCTCAGCAACACAGCATCATCAAGCCATGAAGTGTTCCACTGAGGGAATGTACTGATACTACAGCCGATAGCATCAATAGTTTTGTGTGTAGGCTTGTTTACCTGTTGTATCTTAGAGGTCACCCAGTCCTTGATCCTGCCAGCTTTTTCCTCCACAGCCCGAGCATCTTGTTGTCTTTGTAAAATCTAGAACGAAAGGTTTATTGATTAAAAAATACAATGAAAATAGACCAAGCCGTAAGTGTAATACTTTCAAAAGTTCTTAATTTGGGGGTCGCCCACATGCAAAGAACTCAAATGTAAGAAAAGGCTTCTCCTTGCATTCTTAATGGATCTTTATAGGCTTTTTAGAAAGAGTTCTTCTTTCTTTGATTACCCATTGTAAACAATTACTGCTCAATGTGCGAAAATGTGTCAAAGTCCTACGGGGCTAAAATTGTCACCATATTGCTATCTGCGATACTCAAACTCAAGTACGTGAAATTTAAGTTCTACAGACAATTATCTGCCAGATAATTCTATTTGCATATTCATAATCATTTAGAATTAGTAATTCTTTAGAAATCAAATATCTATTTCCTGAAAAAGGAGCCCTATAGAGAATCACCATGTACTGATTACAGAGGTAGTATTTTTGGCTTCCCAGTTCTAAAGGTGTTGAATGTGCATAGAGTTACATTTATTGCTGGTGAAAGTCTGTGTTATATCCATGAAAGTTTCATACTTTGGTGCATCAATTATTCAGAACCTGAACAATAATGCTTTGTTTAAATTTTAGTAGCTCCCACCAATTAAATAGCTGGTGTACACTCCTTCTTTCCACCTCCCAGGATAATACTGAATCTGATGTAATCAAAATTGCCAATACTCAACATAAACTTTTACCACATTAAGTGTTCAAAGGCATACTTTTGACATTAACTTCGTATAAAGCTGGTTTACACCTCTATGACCTTGACCTGAATTGCTGTAACTTATGAGTCCCTTCAGGTAGTGCACCTGACTGTTGAGCAAACATCTCATCATTACCTTTCCTTCACAACAAGTACACTACACATGAACATGGTTCATGTACAGATTTAACTTCGTAATATTTAAAAATAAAAATCTTTTTTTTCATGACTTACATATTCTTCTATTTAGACCGATTCTTGAAAACCATGTAACTGTTTGTACAATACACAATCCTCCCTCCATCCACCCCCCCCCCCCTTCACCCCCCCCCCCCCCCCCCCCAAAAAAAAGAAACCAAACAAATACCTGGTAAAAACAAACACAATCATCACCTATTTTGTCCTATTTTTAGAAACCATTATAGTTTGAACATGTAAAAAAATTTCCCATGAAGGCATTTATATTCAATCGTAATAATACAACCATTAACACACTGTTATGACTATGTACCATTGATTTACATGGACTATTGACTAAAATTTACCAATGACTTGCATGTACAAATGACTAACAAGAACCTGACTCTCATGTATCAATGGTTTGATCTACTAATACTTACATGTACAATCGACTTACATGCACCAATGACTTACATGTACAATTGACTTACATGTACCAATGACTTACCTGTACCATTGACTTACATGTACAATTGACTTACATGTACCAATGACTTACCTGTACCATTGACTTACATGTACCATTGACTTACATGTACCAATGACTTACCTGTACCATTGACTTACATGTACCAATGACTTACCTGTACCATTGACTTACATGTACAATTGACTTACATGTACCATTGACCTACCTGTACCAATGACTTACATGTACCAATGACTTACATGTACCATTGACTTACATGTACCAATGACTTACCTGTACAATTGACTTACATGTACCAATGACTTACCTGTACAATTGACTTACATGTACAATTGACTTACATGTACAATTGACTTACATGTACCAATGACTTGCACATACCAATGAGTTAAATAAACATGTACTAATGACTTTTATGTACATATGACTAACATGTACCAATGACTATTATAACATGTAGTGATGACTTACATGTATAGAGGACTTCCAAGTACCAATGTCTAACATGTTTAATAACTTATATGTATCATGTGACATACATGTACAGATGACTTAGAATAACTATGACTTACTGATGCTAATGACTTGCAAGTATGATGACTTTCATGTACTGAAGACTTACATGTACCATTGACTTACAAGTATCAATGACTCACAAGTATGATGACTTTCATGTACCAATGACTTACATGTGCTAATGACTTACATGTACTGATGACTTATATGTACCACTGATTTAGATTAACTATCAACTTACATTACATGTAACATCAACTTATGTGTACCATTGATGGAAATGTACCATTGACTTACATGTAACATAACTTGTATGACAATAATGTACCATTGACTTATATGTACTGTTAAAAAAAATTTTACTTACGTGCTCTTTCTGCTGGTCGTCCAGCTGTCTCTGCAGTGACCGGATGGTGGTGGCCTGGGCCTGACACTTCCTTTCTAACTCCTCCACCACTGTGTCTCGGTTCTCTGCAAGCTCTGGCTGCCAGTTTATAGCTGCTAGCTGCTGCTCCATCGCATGAAGCTGTAACACACACAGAAAATTAGCACAGCTATAGGTTTCTCTGAATCAAATATAAAGACTCTTTAATGCCCAAATATTTTTTCCTATCCTGAATAACTTAGGTTCATGATATAAAAAAATCCAAAACTTTAAAATGTATTCTTGAAAGTGTGTTCAAGTTTTTGTTTGTGTTTAGTTGAAGTATATCATGAAATTCAAGCGCTATGAATTTCAAGATTATATGAACTTTATAATGTACAATGTATATTTAATTGAGAAATGATTTTTTTATAGATATGTGAAAAATTCAATATTTTTATCAAAATAGCGTACATTTGACATTGGGACATCGCTATGTTTGTTGTAATGAGGAGTGGTGTCTCGTTATATACTGACCAACCAAATGTTTGATAAAATGCCACATACACAAATAAGATTCTTAACATATGATTGTAGATAGGTGTTTCTATATGCATATTCAATGTATTATGAAAAAGATACTTGTGATCAACATTCAATCAATTTAAAACTTCTCCAGTTTTAAGAGTATCTTAACTCGAAGATAAAATCATATTGAATGTATCAGTATTCCCTTCAGAGGATTTCCCCAAGAAAACAAAGTCAGGTCAAGAACAAGGAAAATTTTCATACACTCAAGCTGTACTGCATACAACAGGGCAATAAATTACTTCCATTAAAGTTCCTATTCCTTGACATATAAGATGTCTGCTAATGTACACTGAACTTAGATTCCATTAATAGTAAGGGTGAAGTGAGACATCCATTTATATCATAGAAAAGCAGGTACATGTACTGTATGTACGAACATCCTTAATACATCTAATGTAAAAAATGTCTCATGTGCTTTGTAATTGATAATATTACCTTCAACACTAGTAAGGTTGTATCTTAAGTTTACAATATACTACAGTTGGTATCTATCGTAAAAACTTCTTAGGTGTTCCATTACTGACAATGTTACCTTTCAACACTAACAAAGTCATCCTTTTAGTTTACAATATACATTGGACCTGGCATGTGTGCTATTTAATTACTAGATCTCATTGTCAATTCAAACTACATTAATAGCCAGATCTTATCTTTCTACTAATTAAGGAATGTCCACTTTGATCATTCTCTGAAAACTGATGACATAAATTTGAAAATAGTCATTACCAGGTAATAAAGAGAATTGATCAACAATATACTTGATAAGTGATAAGTATGCTTATTTACAATATACTTGCATACATCCAAATCAACTTTAACCAAATTACCCCTCAGATGTTTCTGAATTTTTAACTATCATTGCCTTACACGGGGAAAAAACCTTTCATTAGAACTCTAGAAATGAAATAAAAAATTGAAAATTCATTATGAATTATTAAGTGACAAAAATTACCTTCTGAATTCTAGCAATGTAAGCCTCTTGCGCATTATTACAGAACATGTTGTACAGTAGACTTGAAATCCTAATTAACGAAGTTGAATTAATAAGCCCCCTGCTCCCTTAATGTGGCTGTAATATAATCACACTACCACTGCACAGGGAGAATGCAAATAAATGCACACACACACATTTTTTATGTGTCTCTCTCGGTTCATTTGACTTGGGAATATAATAGCCCTATATATATGAAATATAAACATTATGACATAGGCTGTCGAGATATTGGAGATCTCAATCGAGATACCTATGCCACATTAACCACATTTTTCTGGACTTTTATAAACCCTTACAAAGATATGCACCAGCTTACGTGGTTTTTCTTTTAATTTGTGACCCCTAGAACATTGCTATTATTCTTCATTTTTAACACCTCTATGGAACAGAGTCTAGTGTAAAGTCCTTCACTATTCCATTTTTTCCTTATAGCTGACAGTACAGGGACAATGTGATACAAGAAATGTAATGTGACCAGGTAATAAATAGGTAAAAAAAAATCCGAGTCAGACAGATCTAAATACAGCTCGCATATCAAGATATGTGTTCTATATACAGATTTATATACATGTATTTAGTGTTGAAGCCTTCCAAAAAAAAATCCCTTTTATGCAAATTCTGAGTGCTGGCTTTCAGTAAATGGATAAATAGAAATGGCGAATAATGTTTTCTACATAACAGTGTTAATGGCCGGATTATTGTGGTGGTAAAACCATTTTCAGGGAGTACTGAAAAGTGACAAATGAGATCTAACTCTACTAGCTTCCTATTACAGCCAGTTATAATTGTGCTCAACATCTGGGGATGGAAGTGTACACCATTTTAAAGAGTTGTTTTTTTTTTGGAAGAATTTTTTTATATAAATGATTGAGTATAATCTTTGTGGGGTTTTTTCATATATACACTATTTCATGTATCTTTAGGTTCAACAAACCTACAAAGTGAAAAAGGAAATTTTTAGACACTAGAATTTTTGTTCATAAGACATGAATATCCCTACCTAATTTTAATTTTTGCAACATGAAAAAATGCATATCAGTACTCTGTATCTTTGCACCATGCTGAGTTAGTGGTAAAATATGATGAATAAAGGACATTTTTATCAGTAAATGATCCTGAGAAAATATCTTTTACAGCTGTCCAACTACAAAACAGAAATAAGTGATGTCAAGGTCAATTGAAAGGTCAAGGACAGAAAACGATGATACAATTTAACTGTTATCAACAATACATATCTTTCTATGAAGTTTGATGAAAGTACATTGCATTTCTGATGAGAGTTAAGTGCAGTGTGTGATGAATGGACAGAAGAAAATCAGAGAACCACTACAGATTTCAAAAAAACTACATGTAAAGATTGAGTGTTATATAATTAGTTATTGAATCTTAAATTTCTTTAAGAGACATAACATTCCAAAATTCCTTTGGGAAAATTTCAAACCAAATGTTATGCTTTAATTAAAATGTTGCCATTCCACAGGCAAACACTAAATAATTTATATACAATATACCTTGAGCCTTAGTTCAGGTATGCTACTAAAAATACTGGTATATTTTCAAAGGTTAAAGGGTAAACTAAGGATAACCAATATTGTAGGTTAACTACCAGTGAAGTCAAAATTCCCTTTTCTTTCACATTTTGCAGGAGGCTCTCCGTAAAAGATAATACAGATTTATTCAGTGCCATGTCCAATACACAAGCCCAGTAAATAAAAATCTGGATGCCTCTTTTGAAATAGAAGCTTCATTGGAAATAAGATAATAAAGTCCCCTGATAAGAATAAAATTGTCACATGAGAAGAAACGGATGAAAATAAGCCAATCAATGGAGGCGAGATATTGGGCACCTCCACTGATCCGCCCAATCAATTTTTCTGACCGGGTTTTTAGTATTCTACAGATGTGTGATGATTACAGGGTTCTGTGTGATACAAATGTAAATCAGCAATAATCAGATCAATGGGACTCAGTGCTACATATAAGTCAACGGTTCCTAGATTGATCAGTGATAGTCCTTGGTGTCATACTAGCCTTCAGCTAATATCCAGCGCTTTCATCAAAAACCATCAGAATCTAGAGGCACTCTGACAGTTTTTGAATAAATTACACATCATCTGATATTTTACTTGTCAAGTATCATTAATTTTTTTCAGGAAAAGTGCTTTTTTATTCTAATGGTGTCAATATTTGCAACAGGGGTATT
Organism: Magallana angulata; assembly: GCF_025612915.1. Taxonomy (NCBI): domain Eukaryota; kingdom Metazoa; phylum Mollusca; class Bivalvia; order Ostreida; family Ostreidae; genus Magallana; species Magallana angulata. The sequence continues at coordinate 13,800,442 of NC_069113.1, forward strand.
GGCATCAGAGCTAAAGCTGGGTTAATATAACTAGTTGTCTCCTTTTTTATAAGGATCCAGTACATTAAGTTTTTGATGAGGTGATAATGAAACAATACTTTTATTTTGAATAAGTACATAAATATGTTTTTTGTTTAATTACTTTAGGTAAACTCTAAAAACTGCCAGATAAAAACTGATGTTACACAGAACATGTGTGAAACACCTGAAAAAACTCGACACACTTTGAATATTTGAAATAGTTTAGTTTCCATGGAAGCCATCAGCAAAGCCTATGGTCACATTTTTACTGTGTATGTATATGCAATGCCTTTCACTTTCTCTGCCAGAAAAGAAAAACCTTCTAAGACGTGTGCATTAGGAGACCACACAGGTATTTGATATTGCTGGGAAAAAAGTGCAATTTCTTTGGAAGTGCTAATGAGGCATCAATCTATTTCTCTTACAATCCCATGGTATGACAGTGAAATGGATTGACTTCTGGAAGATCCACTGGGTTACGGAGATAATCTAAGCCATTATGATTGTCTAACCCTCTTGAATTTCACGTATATTGATGTAAACAGTGAAAATTGTTGGAATTCCAAAATGCGTACCTTTAGTTCTGCCGAGTCAGCGCGACTCTCTGCTTCCCTTTTCTTCGTCTCTAGCTCTTTCATCTAAAACCAAAATAGAGAGAAATAAATCATATCCACTTAAAATCAATATCATTTATTTCTGTCATAAAATTTCTATATTCCCATAAGTTTTTTAAACAGATGAGAGATCTTCACTCTGAAAACAGATAGATTAAAAGAAAAGAGAGAGAGAGTTACAGATTGAATTAAAACCAATTCAGTCCCACCCCACCGCTCCTTTAGTCTGAACAGTATCTGCAATGTGAAACAGGCAAATGGTTGGATTGAATACTACACGTACAAATATCCAAGCAATGTGGAAAGAATGTCTATTGTCAATCAACATGACAAAAGTCATCATTTGATAAACTCAAATTCTTTTTTGACTGTAGGTTTACATATTTGAATATATTTTATTTCTGTCTGATGATGTTTAGAAAATATGCCTTTTTTTACTTTGTGCCTCCAAATAAAATTTTAAATCAGGTACATACAGTTCATTTAATAAATGGAGTCATTATTAATGAAATCATCATTAATCTTCTCCGAGAGCAAAGTTCCTGTAGACACCTGATGCCACCTGTTGCATTCAAACTCAACATTATCACGGCGTGTACCAACTAGCATCATCAGGAGAGTTTTTAAAAAGAATTACCCACTTGCCTTAAACAATGCACTTCTGTTAGAAATTAGTTTTAAAAAGATTAAGCCCAGACTTTTTTTGTCAGACATCAGAATTAGGGTGATTATCGCAAAGTTCTCAGAGGACAGTTCATTTCACAAGTTGTTGTTTCCAGCTCTATTGAATTTGTCTGTTCCGTAATACTTTAATTAGGAGGCTTCAGGTTTGTTTAAAGAAGACTTGTTTTAAGAAGAGGAATTAGAACTTGGTGCTATTTCTAGCACATCAGTATTCGACAACAACAAAAACGGTATTAAAAAAGAATGTACTGTAATTCATTAATCAAAGGATGAACGTTTGAATAAAGATTCACAAGAATGGATAAAAGTTTCACCAAGGTTACATTCGATCCAAATTAGGGACACAGAGTATTTTTTTTTTAGTGCAATAACCACTGAAAAATCTTCAACAAGAAAAATGCTAACTTGTTTCTCACACTCAAAACCCTAATACCCTGAATAAAAAATATATCGTTCAAATGAAGCATACCAAAATACAATCCTATTATATGCTTGTTGAATACCATTAGCTGAAAAATGCAATAGTTTGGTAGATTCTGTTGCAGCAAGAAATAAGTTTCTGCAATCATTTCAAGGCTTGTATTGGCCATCTGTGTCATATCATAAACAACTGACAATACTAAATCTTCATACCCAATAACATAACCAATCTCAAAATCTTCTCGCTCCAAGCAACAGTTACTTGCTAAAATACGTCTACACAATATTGTCATGCAAGTCTCATAATCATAATAAGAAAAAGAATGTACCTATACACACAAATGTGTATATAATCAGGTTACATAAAATTTACCAACAAGTATGGTACAGTATGTCATCGAGACCTCATTTTCATCATCCTAATAATTTCCTACCCCCAGAGGACACTTATCATCAAAGACACATTTTCACAAAAGGATCACGCAATTACAATAATTAGCATTCAATACACCATAGTCATCAAGAATAATTAGAACAGAATTCTGTCCTTCGGACTTCACAAGTAACATACCAGTACATAGTGGCCCCAAGGAATTCTGGGTGCCCGAGCCATCATTTGGTGTCGAAATTACTAAGGTTACCGAAATCGAAATGGCTGCAGCATCCCGAGGCAGACCAACCTTTCCGAGTGCTGCTCCAAGACAGGCAGGCTTTGTGCTGCTCTCTCTTTCTCTATCTGGCTGAGGGCCAGTCACCACAGCATACAAAATCTTCTATCAGAGCCTTCCTCAGCATTGTTTACTTTTTTTGCCCCAGTAGACAATAATGAATTTGTTTTTTGTTATTGCTCAGTCATGATACATCATGTTTTGTGTACATGATGTAGCTTTTCCCATGACCGATATGTAAAAAAGATTGTCCTGATATCTAGTCGACTAGATAAAACTTACTACATCAATATTTTCTTTTTGATTTTTATGAATTGCTTATTGATAGAAATACACAGGATTGCTTATTTTGCAGCTATAAATTTCATTTCATTTATCTTTGATCTTTGCAATAGAACTAAGCAATTCCAAGTCAATACATACACATACAAGTATGAAATGGCCTGTAAAGCCCTTTTATAATTTTAAAAGGAATTTTTAGCATAAACTAAAAACATCTTCCTGCAATGTAAGAGCCAATGTATGAACATTCTATGCACACATCAAACACCCTGACAAGCTGGAGGATACATAATTGGGGGTGACAGTTGTTTGTACTTCCTCCCTTTTATTGTTATTGGTCTTGTAACAAATGACTATTAATGCACACCCAAAACAAGATACAACAAATAGATAATGTCAACTTTGTCATAAAATACCCCTACTATTGTCACAGATCAAATAACTATTCAACCTAATAATGTTGTGCTCCCTCTCCCTCTCTCTCTCTCTCTCTCTCTCCCTCTCTCTCTCTACCTTAGTAGATCATTCTCTCCATACAAATTTGTATCTCCATGCCAATAGATATATATCAAACTTGATTTGATTTCCCCAATAAAGTAAGATAACAGAAATGTATTGTATCTGGATTGGAGTTTTATCACTTGATGTATTAGTTCACAGATTGTTTTTATTTTAATCTTTCACTCGTGGGAAAATTTGGAAAAATTTCTTACGAAATGTTATCTTATTTTGTTAAGATTCCTGCTGAGTCCAATCTGTGGAGTAAATTTTCTCATCATTTTAGCAGATGAAAGACACAGATCTACAAACTGAAATCATATACAACAACATCCCAGTGTCAGGCCTTTATATCGGCTCCCATCAACATGATTTATGGGGAATTTTTCTTCATTATCTACCCCTGTGATGATCATAATTAGAAATATAAACAGTTAGCACATCACCAGACAAAACCACTACAAAAAATCAATCTTTGAGTTTGACAGACACAGATGATAGAAACAAAAGATGAAAGGCCTGAAAAATATTCCACAATATCAACTCGGAAGGTCTGCTATGAAACTAATAAAGAAATATTGATAGAAATATTAAAGGATATCTCCCATTATCAAGCCGCAGGCTAGGAAAGAATGCCCGGCAGCTACTAAAGGTCAGCTTAACCTTTTTGCACTGAGTCATGAAATAAAAGGAAATATGTTGATTGAAATTCTTCCATGAGTAAACATGATCAAAGTGATTAATCCCTTCAGCAGATATCAGAGTACAACCTTCTTTAGCATTGTCATTACATTTCCAGTTTCTATGCATTCTATGCATGTAAAGAGAAAAAGCCCCTGTCTAGTTCAATTCATAAGGCACTGCTATGACAACAGTAAGATTGTGGAGTTATGGTTTTCAAAATACTCCATTATGCCATATGGCCAGAGAAAATAACCAAGGATCCCAGGGGAGTTATCCATACTGCTAATCAGCAAAACAATGAGAGAGAGAGAGAGAGAGAGAGAGATTTTCAGCAAAATTCCTATACATGAACCAAAATATTGTATTTATTTTATCAAAAATAATAGTACATGTATAATCACAATTAATCATACATGCATACTGGTACTTAATTTTTTTAAATGCTTTATTCAATAGTTTAAATCAAGAATTTTAATGCATGATGCAGAAGTCAAAATCAACTTTTCATAATGATAATGAATCTCTGACTTGTGGCCAAATTATGTACCTATTTATCCTATTGTATCAGGTTGAAAATTCTCTTCCAATAAATAAAACCTGTACAGTTTCTGTCAGTGTGGCCTACCTTTTCTCCAAGTGTCTCCCTGATCCGTACCACCTGGGATTTGAACTGTTGTAGTGAGGCCTCCAAGGACAGGCACCGCTCCCTCCAGTCCACCCCCTCCACTGCTGAGGGTGGGGCCCCTTTATCTGGCTTGTCCTGTGACATGGTGCCCCTACACTCTCAGCTTCTGCTAGAATTCCCCTTCCCACACAGCCTCCTTTGATCCATAACTCCAGGGAAGCTGCAGAATTTTTTTCTTCACAGTATATATACAAAGTCAAATATTCCAGCCAAAACTCTTACACAATATGCCAGAATCTCGCTGGCAGTGATGCTTATATTGAATATAATCCAAAAAAACTTCTTTGAAAAATTACCATACTCTGATGCATTAACTACTGGCTGTTCACATCTTTAAGTATAGATAGTCCCCTTTGGGAAATAAATACATGCATTGAAAAATAATGATTGACGAATCTCCCTCACTGATCTTTCTTGACTGTGTTATCACAGGAACTATCAAACTGTCTTATTGATACACCAAAATAGTCATCTGCAATAGATCACCACTTCTTGTATAAGGCAAAATCAATGTCCGCTGGTCTGTACACCAGCCCAAGCCTATTAATTCCACTTCTTACACATACCATACACATGTCTAGATTTCATATAATTCATCAATACACAGGAATCCCTTGGTGTTTTCTGTTTAGGGGGGGCACTGACCGAAACTCATCATAAAAACCCAGTCATAATCCAAGCTCTCCAGCTCTCCCTCAAAACAACTACAAAACCGATGTCATATTTCTGTTCTTCTCTTATCTTAGTAATCTTTTCTGCTTTCTATTTTCATCTTGAGAACTTCTTACCATCAGTTAAGTGGTAGGTATTATAATCCAAAGGTACAACCCCGAGCTGTTACTGAGAAATGATGAACCAGCACTTGCTGTGTAATTAATATCTGAAGACCATGTGGCTCATGTATTTTTGATATCTTGGCCTAAATGTTATGAACCCCAGCATTAAATCTATGGGGTGCTGAAAGTCTGAGCCCTAATCAGCTGTTAGTATGGGTCAGTATTGATCACAGCTTTTTTGATTTAGCCAATTTGGTATTGTTTCTTTCTCTACCAGCTTCCAAAGCAAATTCTGATATTATGTAACAATATTGTTTCAGGGGGAATCAAATTACTGGTATTGTTACATGCAAATAATATTAATTTTTTATTTGCAGCATACTTGGTCCACAAATATATTGATTCTTGTGATATATCTAACTTATATATAATTTATTTAGTTCCTTTATAGAACCATTTAAACTTTTTTTTTCATTGAAAAAAAAAATATCTGAATTCCAAAACGATTTTCAAAGAAAATCTCCAATCTCCTAAACAAATGGACAAATATAGTATTTTCAACTGTATTGGTAAAGCACTGGTGCCAAAGTGATGCCTAAACCAAAGGGGGGAAATAAAAGAATCATAAAAGTCAAGTCTGGCACATTCATTAGGATGGCCATGATGATAAACTGTCCAAGAACTATCTAATTAATGCTTTTTAAATCAGAAGAGGGACAGCATATCACAGTGTGCGAGTTACCTCACAATCCTAATGTGAGCTATCTCAGGATCTCCAATCAAGTGATGAGCCCACAGCCTTCAGTCGATTTCTAACAGCAAGCCATTCAACCATATAATATCATCATTAAGTTGGAGAAGCAGTTCCAAGCCTTCACAGGCAAAGATATCAAACAAACAATTAGCTGGCCATCTCTAGAACACTGGAGCCGGAGAGAAACCTTGCACAGACAATAAGAAGACTTCATAGAGCTCACCACAATACAGCAATTAAACAGCCAGGTCATCTAAGAACTGCTCAAGCTGCAGTTTGCAGTAATGGTATTAGTGCCTGAACCCTAATCATATAAAACACTGAAAGTAATTCATCACAATCAAGATTCACATCCGATATCAAACATTTCAGCAATGTTCAAAAACAAACTGCAAAACATGATAGTGTATTATTGTTATTAAATTCCCTGTTCACTGAGATTAACTGGCAAGGCCAAAAGTTGAAGTCTTACCCTATGCTGGCCTGGTCTTCATCTGTCTTTGGGTTGTTACACTATAGTATCTGAAACTAAAAAAAAACTTGGTATTGAAGTTCTACATTACTAAACATCGCACTACTATTATTTAAATAACAAACTACTTGTACCTGTTTGTTATCTTAATCATATAAATGAATATTCTAATACAAAAGTTTCCTGGTATAATAAAACTTTCAAATTTAGTCTAGGATATGAGCCAAAGAATAAACTTGAGGAGGAATTTTAAAAATCTAAGATAATCTTTAAACCTGCTATTGTCATATTTCCATTATATTCCTGAGAGTTACAGGCAGGTCAATCTTTTCAGTGACACTTTAAATCATCTCAATGTTTTTGCTACATAAAGGCCGAAAGGATGCATTACGGTTGGTCACTTTCACCGAGAGGAATTAGTCGACAAAAGAGAAGATTCGTGTCAATCCTCCAGACCATCGTAAAAACTGTTATTAAAATTATCATGCCATAGAAAGCTTTGAAATACTCTTCGTTCTTAAAATTTATTGTTTTTTGTCAGGCTTGAAAAAAGTATTACTAAAAAAAATATGAACCAAGCTGTACATAGGTTGATATCAATCAGAGTCTAAGAACTACCATGTATTCTCATATTTGACATGAAATGTATGGGACAAAGAAATTTGAAATTAATCATGATAGAGTTGTTGAAAAGTCAATAGGTTTTTATCTCCTCTTTTTTCATTGCTGTTAATCCCACTCAATGCATCAATAACCAAAACCTAAAACTTCCTTCTCATAAACATATATTTAGGTGCATGCTACTAGATTTGATTTGGGTTTATCAATGACCTTAATTAAAGGGAATATTTAGAATAAATATGGATATATCCTGCTTACTTTAAAATTTTCAATGACTGATAAATAGATAAAAGGAAGCAGCATAGCTATGAAATTTTTGACTGATAAATCATAAGTAAAGCATGCAACAATACATGGAGATATTAAAGACTGCAAAACATATGTCAATTAAGTACAGTATACATTTTCATAAATTCATTGAAATAGACACTTCTCAAAACATATCAAATTACAAAAAAGAACACAGGAAAACATGTAATGATTCTAATAGACCAAAACAAGTTAACCATTCATCAAGAGCATTGAAATGGATAATGGGGACTAAATATTTAATATTTCAGCATCATTACCTTGCTGCTCATTAGTATCTTTGATACACCCGATGCCACCAACCAATTACATGAATTCAGTATGCTCCAGCATAAATAAAAGCACATACATTAATCATATGGCCTCTTCACATGCACAAAACACTGCGTATGGTTCACATTAATATTGGCCAGTGACTATTTTGGGGTTGAGAGGAATTTCAGACAATTAACAAAAAGCACAAATGCACTGCTTCCACCACTACACTGGTACACAGAGAAATGTAGGTGGTAGTTGATCAGCAGTTCCTGTATATCCTTAACAAGATCAATAGACCCTCTTTATAACATATATTATGTTCAAAGGGACTCCTCGCTAGGGTTAATAAGAGCTGATAAATTGGCCGCATCCAACCCCCAAACATAAGATGCCAAAAAATTTTTTGATTGTACATGTAACTAAACAAAACTGTTGAATTGCAAACATGTAAACAAATTTATTTTAGAGAATTTTATTTTAAAACTTATACCTAAATGAAATGCTTCTTAGTTGTTGCAATGCACACAAATCATTGCAGACTTCTAATCTTTTTGGATCAAGCATTAATTTTAGGCATCATAACAGAGATTTTTGTTTGTCTATATCAGTATTTAATTCTGTGCCATCTACTATCAGATCTTAAAGTTTTTAATTACTGGTAATAGTTTTTGCTGTTGTATGGAACTTTTTTGTTTTTATTTTATAAAAAATTGTTACATGTATATCTTTTGCCCTCAACAAAAAAAATGTTAAAAATAAAAGTAGACAAAGTCATCAGAGAAAAAAAAGTATTCTACAACAGAAATAAAGTTAGATGTATATCACTATTGAGCACAGAGTATTTAGGGTTATACTAATAATATTATCAATACAATGTAAGTAAAATACTATTTTAAAATATTACTTATCAATTAATAAGCATGCGTTACACATACATAGAAAAACACTTTCACAGTGTCTAAATAGTACGTACATGTATCATAATTGTTTGTATAATGTTTAGCAAAGACTAACTCCTCAAGTTATTTTTCCTCTGAATCTGTGTTGTGCATTTAACAACAGGAGATTATAGATAGTATGGTCGCACAAGTACTAACTTAATTAATTTTCTAATGTTGATGGCTTAATAATTTTTTACAAAATCAGAGATACAGTAAAAGCAGATACAATTTGATACAAATTTCATTTCGATGTAAATTAGTCTGACATGCATCCTTCATGAGTCCTAATGTGTGATCCTAATGTATTTTAAAAATTATCCAAATATCAATTTTCAGGCACAGTATTGAATAACTGGTTGGTAGTTTCAATGGAAATTGGATTGGTAGAGAATGGTATCAAACTTCAGTCACATTTTGCAATAAAAAATTAATATATACTAGCAAGCTGGATATTTTGGAGTCTGGCATGCTTATCAATAATTGGTATCTACAATAAACCAATTGTCTCAGTGTCTCACACATTAAAAATTCAGTAGGATTTTAAATTATTATTGTACTCTTGAAAATGATGAATGATTAAAAAGGAAGCATTTGAATATACTTAATTTAAACTATCAGTAAAACTTTGACAAAGTTTGACCAAGTCAGATACAAAATGCATAACTGAGGGAATTCACTTGTAATATATTGTAAATTACTGTAGTCTCTGGATAAATTAATCAGCAACATTTTAACTATGACAACACCATTGACATTAATTGCAATAGTAAACATATCAAATTTAAGCATTACTAAACTTTGGATTGTCTATCTTTCTTGACTCATGTCGAGCGACCAGTTCTCGCCAGTGCATTGTTAGGTCATTTTTCTTATACAATTTTATGTGTTGATAAAATGATGAACCAATGCACTGCCAAGAAATGGTTTTCAGCAAAAACTGGTCGAATTCCAGTAAAATTAAATACTACTAGCTACATGTAGGCCTATACCCTTTCTTTTATAAATTTACTTTTTTCATATTAAACAGGTTGGGACCAATCTCCCAAATGGGATATAATAGCCCAAATTGGATATAAATTTAAAGTGCACAAAATAAAATTTTTGATAAAAATCCGCAAAAAGCAAAAAATAAAAATTTTTGATTTTGAAATTTTTGATGAAAATCTGCATTAGAACAGATGAAATACAACAACTTTTGGTAAACAACTTTATCTGTAGCTGTGCTATTATGGAGATTGATCCCTCAGTATATCCAAAACTTCTTGGGGATCAATCTTACAAACTAGACATATAGAAAAACTTCTTAACCAAAAGTTGTTGCATTTGATTCACATTAATGTGGATTTATATCAAAACTTTAAACTAAAATTATTTTTTGCACTTTAAACTTATTTCCCATTTGGGCCATTATATCCCAAACGGGCTATTATATCCCAAACGGGCTATTATATCCCATTTGGGAGATTGGTCCCAACCTGTTAAAATATCTGTTAGATCAAATTAGGTTTAATTTATATGAAATATTTACCTCAAAATTTATGAAATGCAATAAGAATATACTCTGAGAAAAGAAAAAATTGCGTATCATTAATCGTTTGGTTTTTTTCAGATTCTTTTGTTCTGTACTTGATTCATGAAACTTCTCATATGGATATCATGTCCTAAAGAAAGTTTGTCAACTTACACAAGTCCAAGAAACGTTTGAGAAAACCATTGCGATGTATTCAAAAAGTTGCCACCGAAATATACTTTCTGGAGGTCTGCTATATAGTGTATGTCAGAGCCTCCAAATGAATGAAACAAAAGGCAGACGAACTCCTGAAACTTTTCAACCGGAAGTACATTTGTTGTAGTATTCAGCAGCAAGAAAATGTAAGGTTTTGATTCTAATTATTTCCATAAACAAAAGAACTCACAATAAACAGGTTTATCATTATGATAATCAACCATATGATGGTATGTTTCCATTATTTAAGATCGATTGAAAATATTTGACCGAACTGGAAGAAAAACAAATGCGGGCCTGTTAAAATGGCGGAACACACATGTGAACTTGGAAATTGACAGACCGCTCGTGATATTTGAGATTCTCGCTGTTTTGTTCGTCATGTGGAAGAAAAAACTCATACATTAGCGAATTACGATTTCAAAAAATGTCTTTACAGAAAAAGGAATATCTATCATGCCACGAGCTTCTTAAAGATAGACTCGCAAAATTGGTTCTTATTGGTAGGCCTAATGATTAAATGAGAGAGAGAGAGAAAGAGTAAAATGAATAATGATATACTTACCTTTGATGCAGAAACTGCTATTAACAAAATTATAATATGTTTTACGGTGCTACCGTTGTGGCGAGCGTAGCAAGAAATTAAAAAAAAATTACATGTTAATGAGGCAGGTATCACATTCTATACTGAAATAGCTAATACATGCATTACAGATGGTTGATCCACCTCTAAACTGATCACGGGAAATATAGTGCGAGAGCACTGTGACGTCATCCATTACCTTTTTCGTCTTTGTTTACATATCTCGACTTATACGAAGGTATGGAAGTATGTAACAAATTTCTTGTGTCTCGCCAAAGCTTTTGTGGTACTCAAAACGTGTCTTCAACCCTTAAGACACTGTAAATGTCGGCCATTTTTGGCATAGCACCACAGATGAAAACATTAGAGAGCATTATGGGACGTAACTTCGCTCGCTAATATCTTGATTGTAAGGTTTAAAAAAACTGGTGCCTTTTTTTCTTTACAGATCTGCAGCTTACATTTATACAGACTGTATGATCAGAGTTGTTTGCAAAGCACCTTTAACTTTTATATTTAATACATGTACTTTCAGATGAATCTGATCCAAAGGAAGAGTCTCAAATACTTAAAAACTTCCGAAAGCTCTTTAGGATTAAAGATGTGAAGCAACAGATAGTTTGTCTTAAAGAGGTTGAGTTACATTTCTCATATAAATTCTGTGTTGTTTTTTCATTTGTCAGTGCAGTTTTTGTCCCAACCATATTATTTAAACAGCCTCATCAGTCCTAAGTGTTATGTGTTTTCTGCAATGCCAGCAACTGTTATACCTGTAATATGTAAACGGTGAGACTGTTGAGCAGATTTTTTTTTAGAAATAGACAGTACAGTTTGAATTTTGTAAAAGAGAGAACAAAATTCACTTGAAACAGACCCATTTTGATCCTTTCAAATCTTAATAGATCTAAATTTAAGCTCAGTTTTATTTATGTTTTGTTTTATGTTACTGTTAAATTATGACGTCATGTACCAGGTATTTTATACGTAAAACAACTTTTTTCTTCAAATATCAGAGCCAAAGAAAGACAATCCAAAGAATTCTTGCTTTCTTTCTTCAATATTTAAAAAATTTTATATGTTAATCAAAATTTGCAACTTTATGCAGTATGAAAAAGATAAGTTTTTTTAATGTTTATGAGGTTTTTTTCCTGTAAAAATTTGATAAGATGTACAGGAAACAAATTCTACCTCCAGATTAAAGCACAGTTATAACTAATCTGGTTTGCATAGTCAGTTATTTTCATTAATTTATTTACCTTTTGATTGAAACCTTGGAAAGTTTAGGGACAATAAACATCAATAAGTGCCTGTCATGATCGAGCTAACTTTTTCAAACAAAATGGCACCCAATATGGCAGGGCCCAGGAGCTGGAAAATTTTTTTTAGCTCTTAGTACCCCAGATTCAAATTTCATTATCACTGCTTTTCTTATATATGTGTTACCATTAAGGCTTACTTTGCAAGGCAGGCTTTTCCCGCCTCTTGTTTTGTTCGGTATAAATTAACAATTTCAGCATGTTTAATTAACAATTATCTTACATGGAAATAATGAATTCAACTGTATGCAAGGGAAAAACCAGAAACTATTAACTTAATATATTATTGAAAGTGAAATAATGACAGCTTACTTAATTTTTTTTAATTTGGAGTCACTATTTTGCACAGATTTGCACTAAAGTCCAGGAGGTTAGCAGAAGAAATGAATCTGACTCTGAATTAGAATTATCTCTAGAGATTCTGGTGGATATTTACCTTAACTGCTCCCCAAAACACACAGTCAAAAGATTACTGGCAAGGTAAACTAAGCTCAAAAAGTCAAAATTAACTAAAGGAATTCACTGTCAAATATTTACAGGTGTGTTTGCTGTTGATGTTGATGTATTGTGATAACTGCCTACCAAATTTTTTCCTTCATAAGTTTATTCACATTACTTTATTAGTTTAGAATACAAATCTAATTCCATGAATTATTATTTTAAATATTAACTTTCATTTGAAATGCCCACAACCATGTTAACATCCATTGCTCTGTTGGTATTGAGCCTTTCAGTACAGATAGCTGCAACATTTAAGGACTTACAAATTCATAGAATATGTATAGTATATGTATAAGATATATGTCTCACCACTTCATATTACACTAGTTTGAGGTTTTTAATTGCAGCACCTTCCAGAATTTCAGGGATGACCTGAAAACATTAGTGAGCACACGAATGGTGCATGAGGTCACAGTGAAGGTCACGGCTGGGGTCAAGGACATCCAAGATGGCAGGAAGACTGTCAACATGATCTACTGTCTGATGGAAAACTTTCCTTTGGGTGTGCATTTTTTATATCAATGTACATTGCAATTAGCTGGTCTTTATTTTTGTGTTGTGAAGAGAGTGATTTCAGAGTATGTTTTGAATTTCAGGTGAACATTGTCTCTCTCAAGTCTTTCTGCCAGGTATGATTATACAAGTGAAACTCTTCATAGCATAAGATCATAATTGAGTTATGATTATGCATGTCAAATTCTTCATGGTTTAAAACCATTAAGATCCGATCAAGCATTGGGGTATTACATGTATGATATATTCCAACATATGGGTAATACTTGTACATGTAATTTACCGGTAGTTGTTTAAGTTATTGTATCATATGAATTTCTTTTTCAGGTCTCAAATACTTATCCCAAGCTCTTGAGGAGTTCCTGGCTGCAAAAAGGTATAACTTCCTTGGTTTTACCAGAGAGTTGTCAGTTTATTATCAATATGTATCATATATTAATTGTTGATAATGATATTGGTACACAATAATTTTGGTCAGGTGTGAGTTGTCCCCTGTGGAGGATAATGAGATGATGCACCATTGCCTGGCCTGTATCCAAGCCTCCAGTAAGCTGCTACAGAAATGTGCGGGGAGTCTGGAGGGCAGGGAATCCGATGCACAAGGAGCAATTCAATCTGTTTCAATTGCCTTCCTTAACAACATAGTTGTGATTCTTAAATCAGGTATGTTTTGTTTGCTCTCCACAATACCAGCAGATACTCAAATGTATGTGCAAACGTTTGAAAATGAAAATCTTATCCATTTAGTCACACAGTATTTAATTTATTGAACTAATCAGAAGAGTATGTATTCCTATTTTTGAGCTGAATTTTTTTCTTCAGAGATTATAAACACTAAGATTTAAGCTTGGAGAAATAGCTTTTACGGCAAAGATTTGTGCACTTATGTAAGGTTTTGATTAGGTCTACCATAATTGTTTCAGAAAACTTCCTGCTGGACTGTAAGACCAGTGGCAGCATGTGTCTGACTCTACTGCTGAAGCTGAACCTGGGATCAAAAGCAACAGAACTGGTAATGCTATTAGCAGGGTTTTATTGGTGGTAATCATTATTGTTAACCATGGAAGGCATAGTTATTTAAAACACTTAGGCAACTCTATATAAAGCAGGAGATCTATAGTTCTTTGGGGGGAAAATTGGATGAGAGACCAAAGAGTTACAGTTCTTTGTGTACACTAAAACTTCTATTATGAAAGTTAGTTAAGTTAAATTCTTCTCCGTGCCATGAAGGTGCATTAGGCCAGTGCTTATCCCCGGTTTCCGTGGTGCTAAGAGGATGAGAGTCATTAGGACACCAGTTCATCACAGGTTACCCCCCAGTGTAAGGCGGTACCCAATATCACCATAGTGGACTGAGACAATGCAGATAGAGTGCCTTGTCTAAATGCACAACACATTACATCAAGTGACCACAGCCGGGTTTGAACTAGCAACCTTTCGGTTACTGGCCTAACGCTCATGACCACTGTGCCATTTGCTATTATGACAAGAAATGTAGTAATTGTTACTTTGGATATTTTTTCAGATTTTAGATGTCATTTTTCATGAAAATGTGAAGAATAAAGCTGAACCACCTGGCTGGATGTTACAGACATCACTTTCCAGAGATGAGCTATCCCAGCTCTCCCCCACTTCCTGTTTGTGTCTGTGGTTTGGAATTCTTGCTCAGCTAGATGTTTCAGATTTGCTATTACACAATGAAGACAACAGAAGTTTGCTACTAGATATCATGTTGGACAGAATATTAGATATGGGATCAAGGTTCGTAAATCAGAAAGTGAAATACATGTATAGAGGAGTTTACCAGTACTATGTATTGTAATTCTTAACTTGATTCACAAGCAATGCACAGAAAATGTTCATACATGCACATATCTGCCATAGATATAACACTTTACATGTATATATGTATATGTTTCATAAAGGGCAAACATCAATAAACTCTCCATTGTTATTAGGGATGTCAGTGAGTACTTAAAAATAACAATTTGCTATGCATTGTATTCGTATTTGTATTTCAGAAGCTGTGACACAACAGGAAAGCTACAGATGGCTAGAACTATTCACATGTGGACAACCAGAGCTCTGTAGGGCAAATTTTGTTTTGGTTTGTTCATGAAGAACACATTGAAGCACAAAATTAATTACAAATTATAATTGATGAACTGTATGTGTTAATGTTAACTCTAACATACCCTCCTTGTTCTGATTCAGTGAATGTTATTTGCACACTCTTTTCAGAGCCTGTGTGCGATCTGACTGCTGTGATCGAGTTGTGACCAGCAGACTGTCTGGCCCAGGGCATCTGTTACAAAAAGTACTCAAGTTTGTGTGGACAATCTGGGAGGACTCAACAGATGTAAGAGGAAGCTGGTTGAGAATTAAATTACTGTAAATTCGTAATTAAAAGCGAGGAATTAATATCCGTGTAAAATCGCGAGAAGCACATCTTGCAGATTTTGAAATCTCACTTCTATTTTTTGAACACATATAAACTATAATAAATAATGATAAAAATTTGGTGTTTGCGATTTAATATTTTATCGCTATTTGTTGAAAAACTGTTAGATCATGGAATTAAGTACTCATGTAAAATAAGGAATCAACAGTATTATATGTTTGCATTCCAAGTAGAAGAGAGAAGGGGCGTTTGGATTGGGCTCATTTTTTTTTTTTGTGAGGAGATTTTATGTTTGCATTGATGCAGAATTTGCTTATATATGTCACTTATAAATAGTTGATATTGTTTGTAGGTAATAAGGTTTACTGCTAAGGACATCTTTGAATCTCTAATCAAGGTACACAAAGCAACAACTGATGTTGAAGGTAGGAATATTATATGTATGTATATCTAAAATGTTTGACACCATATTTCATTCACATGAAGTTTAAAGAACTGGAAGTTGGACACATGTAAGTTGTATCGTTTTATCTCCAGCACCAGAGGACCAGTTCCTACTGGATCTATCCAGATCTTTGTTGTCTGAAGTCAGCTGGTCAAGCAAGGGGAAATATGGAACCCTAAGGATACTAGCTGAGAGTCTGAAAGTGTCCGCTCTTCTCCAGTATAACCCAGACCTAGCTCAGGACATCCTCAACAACCTCAAGGAGCAGACAGTTGCCTGCTATGTCAGTGTTTATGTTGATTTCAAAAATTTTTGTTTTGACTCTTGAGAATGAACCAAATTTCACCACTCAAAAATGATGAAGTCTTTGCAATGATGTTAAGGCTTTTTGATTTCTGTATCTAGGCTAGTGACCTGTACGACAAGCTGTCGACAGAACACCTGAAGGAGCTCTCCCAACCAGATAACAGGAAGCAGTGGCAGAAGATATGGGTGTGGCCTGTGCTGCAGTGCATGATGGGAAACAGCACACATCAGCGCACCTATGTTATTGAGGTACCAACAGTATCATGGGTGTTTTTCACGATACAATATTTGTATGAAAATCAATGGAAGTTTCCTTATTTGTATACATGGAATACTTATATGTATTTGGTATACACAGTCACATAGTGATTACCAATTGTTTATTGTACATGTAATGCAAAACTCAGTTATAACTCAACTGGGGTATGATATTTCTTCAGAAGGTCCATGAAAAAATACACTGTAATGACAACTTGTGAAAGATTTTGGACCACTTGATATGATCATTTGGGGACTTGTCTAATTTTATGATAATCTGTCAATGTTTTGTGTTTCTTAAAAGGAGTACTATTATAGCGCTTATTATGGTATACTTCTGAGTTCTTACCATAAACTTATTAATATTTAAGTTCTTTTTTTTCAGTATATCCTTCCAAAACTTCTGAAAACTGGGAAAGACACACTAGGCTGCATGATGTCATCTCTCTGTAACAGCAGCCAGTCTGGTAACATTGATTGTTTATAGGATTTACATACTTGGGAATAAACATAGGAATTTTGCAAGTGCAATCTATGTGATGTTCAAATAGCAAGCTAACCAGTGATTATTAAACTAGAAGTTTTTTTGTATTTTATTACTACATGTAATGGATATAACAATCATAACCCTGTATCAGCCCTCGATACCTGATATGGTGTGTCTTGTACTGATACAGGGTGTGATATTGAAATGTATGGGTATGTATCTTGTATTCTCTAGGTATTTCATTGTTAGTACTTGGCTTGTATGCATCAAACACTTTGATGATACCTAATATGAAATGAACAGTTACAGATGAGCAGCTGGGTGCCCTGATCATGTGTTTGAGGAGAGCGCGAGTCATGGGTCTGTTGGACCATGCTGTGTCAAAGTCGCCAGAGTTTTTGTATGGAGTGGTGAAGACAGAGCTAGTTAAACAAGCCCTGAGTCACACTGATGATCAGGTCAGGATTTTCTTGTTGCTGTTACCGAAACTTCATTTACAATATACAGGATGTAAATGGTAACTATTCTTTGATAACATGATATTTTGTTTTCCTAGGCTAGACTTGATGCATTTGCCTTACTCTGTGAAAACCACAAGACATCGGAACCAATCAACCAATCAGAATTTAGATTACTTAAATACTTCATTCAGTGGAATATGAAGAACCAATCACCATCTTTCAGACAACACATGGTAGCTCATATCAAAAAGGTAACTGTACTCCCATCTCCACTTATTTTGCATTGTTTGCAGAACTTGATTAAGCAGATATTTATTGCTATATACAAAATTAAAAAAAAAACACTTTTAATGACCATGGATTTTATTGTTGTGTTTGTAGCTTTTTCTGAGATATAAAGAAAGCGAGGGAGCTCTTTGTAGAAAGCTTAATTCTAAAAATAGACCCCAAGGGCTAGACACCACACTGTCATCCTACAAGGTAATACATTGAATTTAATTATTTTTCTGGTGTAAAATGTGTAAACTGTGTATCATATGAAGATTCTATATGCCAAATGAAGGTTTTCCAAATGGTTTTTTTAAGCCTTACTGGCCAAGGCTAATTCTTGCCAGGACAAGTTCTCACCATTGCAATGAAACCTTTTATTGTCCCCCGCCGCATCGTGGAGCGGGGACATAGAAATGCCGGGCGTCCGTCCGTGCATCCATGTGTCCGTCCGTCACACTTTTTTGTAAGCGCTCTCATGCCTACAAATTTTGACGGATTTTCAGTAAATTTATACCAAATGTTTATACCACTATTACCTTGGTCAAGTTCTTAAATCGGCATTGGTCGATACTTTTTGTTGGAGTTATGGGACTTTGACCACAATAATGACTCCGTTTTATCCAATAATTGACCTTGTAAGCGCTCTCATGCCTACAAAATTTGACGGATTTTCATTAAATTTATACCAAATGTTTATACCACTAATACTTTGGTCAAGTTCGAAAATCAGCATTGATCGATACTTTTTGTTGGAGTTATGGGACTTTGACCACAATAATGACTCCGTTTTATCCAAAAATTGACCTTGTAAGCGCTCTCATGCCTACAAATTTTGACGGATTTTCATTAAATTTATACCAAATGTTTATACCACTAATACTTTGGTCAAGTTCTTAAATCAGCATTGGTCGATACTTTTTGTTGGAGTTATGGTACTTTGACCACAATAAAGACTCCGTTTTATTCAAAAATTGACCTTGTAAGCGCTCTCATGCCTACAAATTTTGACGGATTTTCAGTAAATTTATACCAAATGTTTATACCACTAATACCTTGGTCAAGGTCTTAAATCAGCCTTGGTCGATACTAGTATACCGCTTGACCGGCGGGGGACCCAGGAATTCTTTTCTTGTAGTAATTGAACACACAAAATTAAGTGTTTGCGAGTGTAGATTACCGGTAATAACAAGAATTGGTCTTTGGCCAGTATTATAATCTTTATTAATGAATGTATAACCATTATATTACTGGGACCTGTTCCATTGCAGGCCTTTGGATCATGGCTGTTCCAGTTTCTGCTTCACTCCCTGTACCCAGGCTCAGCCTTTGCACGACGGACAACAGCACTGTCAGTTCTCTCTCTGATGGTGGATCTGTTGAGTCCTGCTAATGCTGGGGGTAAGTTAGCGTGATACAGTGGAATCATCATTGTTCGTGGTGGACCAATGTTTGTGGCTTTCGTGGGTAACCTTTGCCCACGAATTTACATCCCCCGAAGGTATATGCCAGCTTATGTTCATTATTTATTTAGGAAATAGAACTTGCTACCAATGAAATTACGTCCCCATGAGCCTGGAAATTTTGGCTACCCACTAACATTGACCCCCACGAAGAAAAATGATTCCACAGCATATTAGCCAGATGAATGTCCAATCCAAGCATTTTAAAAAGAACACACACACTGAAAAAGATATGCAATTTAAATAATGGCTTACCTTTTCATTTCATGAATATCTTAAGACCAAAAGAGTTTCTTAGTGTTTAGAATTTGATAATTATACCCCCGCTCCGAAGGAGAGGGGGTATACTGTTTTACCCTTGTGTGTCTGTCTGTCCGTCCGTCTGTCTGTCTGTCCGTCTGTCCGTCTGTCTGTCCGTCCGTAACAAAAATTTCTGTCGCATTTATCTCAGCAACTATTTATCGCAGATGCTTGAAATTTTAACACAGTGTTTGTTAAGGCATGCCATATCGTGGGATATATTTTTGTACCAATCGGACGTCAACTTCCTGTTAAATGACGACTTTGCTTATTTTTTAACCAAAATTTTCAAACAAATTTTCGTCAAAGATTTCTCAGCAACTGTTTATCGCAGATGCTTGAAATTTTTACACAGTATTTGTATAGGCATGCCATATCGTGGGATATATTTTTGTACCAATCAGACGTCAACTTCCTGTTAAATGACGACTTTGTTTATTTTTAGCAAAACTTTTCAAACAAATTTCCGTCAAAGAATTCTCAGCAACTGTTTACCGCAGATGCTTGAAATTTTTACACAGTATTTGTATAGGCATGCTATATCGTGGGATATATTTTTGTACCAATCAGACGTCAACTTCCTGTTTAATGACAACTTTGTTTATTTTTAGCAAAACTTTTCAAACAAATTTCTGTCAAAGAATTCTCAGCAACTGTTTATCGCAGATGCTTGAAATTTTTACACAGTATTTGTATAGGCATGCTATATCATGGGATGTATTTTTGTACCAATCAGACGTCAACTTCCTGTTAAATGACAACTTTGTTTATTTTTAGCCAAAATTTTCAAACAAATTTTCATCAAAGATTTCTCAGCAGCTATTTTTGGAGATGCTTGAAATTTGTACACAGTGTTTGTTTAGGCATGCCATATTGTGGGATATATTTTTGTATCAATCAGATGTCAACTTCCTGTTAAATAATGACTTTGTTTATTTTTAGCCAAAATATTCAAACAAATTTTCGTCAAAGATTTCTCAGCAACTATTTATCGGAGATGCTTGAAATTTTTACACAGTGTTTGTTAAGGCATGCCATATTGTGGGATATATTTTTTTACCAATCGGACGTCATCTTCCTGTTAAATGAGTACTTTGTTTATTTTAGCCAAAATTTTCAAACAAATTTTCATCAAAGATTTCTCAGCAGCTATTTATCGCAGATGCTTGAAATTTTAACACACTATTTGTTTAGGCATGCCATATTGTGGGATATATTTCTGTACCAATCGGATGCCAGCTTTCTGTTAAATGTCGACTTTGCTTATTTTGCATATTCACATCAGAGCGGGGGTATCACTAGTGAGCATTGGCTCACAGATATCTTGTTTGAACTCATTTTAGAAGATTTTATTTTATATATTTGATTGTGATATATATAATCATTTGCCTTGGTTTATTGATGTGAAATGTCTTGTGCATTCATAGGTTATGTTATATGGGAAGAGTGGAAGGGATGTCATATTCAGACACTAATGGAATGCCTGACAGACACATTTGAAGACAACAAAACAGAGGCCTACAAAGTACTGAGAAGCTGCTTCAGCCAGGGGCTTTACCTTGAGGTATAATTCAGACAAACAGTATACACATAGGAGATACATGTAGTTACTTTCTTCTCTCTTTGAAAAAAGTCATAACTATTGGGCTAAAAATGCAGCATAATACAGTCACATAGTTTAAATAGTAGACAGTAAAAGAGAGTCTATTATTTCATTTTAGAGAATGATCAATATGAGTGAGTCAGAACTGCTGGACATAGGACTGACATTGGCAGGCAGTAATCGTCCCCAGGACTGCACCACAGGAGCCTTCCTTCTGAGAATCCTGCTCCTTCAGCCTAGTATTCAAGATTTTTTCTTCAGTTCTCAGGAGATCCTCACTAAACACCTCAGTCCTTCTGCTCTCACACAGTGGGGAGACTTATTGAATGGGGAGCAGCGTTTAAGGGAGGCTCTCCAGAAACTCCCCCTCCAACCCTCTGAGTCCTCGGGAGGAACAGTCTTGTTGCTGTGGATTTTGTTGTTTTACCTCAAGGACCAGTTGCAAGTGGCAAGGACTGGATTGTTTATTGCAGCAGCAACCAAACCCATGTATCCCACATTGCATTGCATCAGATACATCCTGTTTGATGTTAATCTAAAGTAAGTCTTTCATATAAAGTCTATTCAGATGATGTATATCATGTAGTGAATCATATCTTTTGAATTTGTTTTGGTTGTAAAAGTTTGTTCTTAAAATGCCTATGTAATGGAATGAGCTATTGTATTTTAGGAAGCTTTCTAAAAGTGAAATGTTGCTATGGCAGCCATTAATGGAGGATCTTTTGTTCTGTTGCCTGGAAATATCTGACATCGTCTCTCCAGTGGTACAAAACAGCTCTCCCGAGGGAAACGTTCCAGAGGAGGCCATCAAAGGTAAACATGCATATTGGCAAGGTGCAGCTCTCATGCTAGAAACCCCAGTAAGATGTTTGGAGATATATCTGCCTTTTTACCTGTGTAGTAAAACACACAGCAAAGCGCCAATTTTAATCTGTTACATTGTATAACATAATCAGTTAGGAATGTTTAGTTTAGAAATAAGTTTCATCGCTAAGGGGAATAAAACTGACTGTAAATGTAAATTTCATTGCAAATGCATTTCATTGTAACCATCTTTAACTGTATGTGCATTTTGATTGCTCTATGTTATTTAGGTGTGGAGTCTATTTTTGCCTCGGAGGGTAAGACAGGCACCTCAGAGGATAAGGTAAGCGCCTCTGAGGCGGAGCGCTGTGTGGAGACTGTCACACTGATGCCTGAGTACCTCATCGTCTGCTGCTGGAGAAATGTCAAGGAAGTTTCACTGTTACTAGGACAACTGACATTTGAAGCACCAATCACAACACCTCATACATCAGACGTAGGACTCCTCACTGTCCAGCAGGTATTGTTTGATTTACTGAAGGTTGAACACTGATAGTTTCACAAAATAATTCCTACATATTTTGAATAGACTGTGTACTTTTTCTGCACTATATCTTGAATATGCAAGCAAGCATTTTGATAATTAAAGCTTTTCTCCCTTTTTTTCTGCATTCAAGAATGAAATAATAGGAGAATACTTCAAGAAGCAGTTGATGGAATCCATACATAGGGGAGCATTTGAGTTGGCCTGTGCTGGTTTTGTCAAACAGTGTGAAATGTTGTGGAGGTATGACTAAGAAATGAAATGTAAGAGAGGTGCGATTTTACATGATCTAAAATTTTGAATGTTAATTAGTTATTATTTATAACTTTAATATTTTAAATTTGCATTTAAAATGAAGTTTGGTGTGGGACATTAGAATTGTGCATCTGTCAATAACATCTCTAACTTGTTTACAGGTGTAACATTAAAACCCTCCATCAGCTTCCAAAGTTATGGTTAGACCAAGTCATGGCTGATGTAAAAAATGATGATGAAAACAACAAGCTGTGTGCCACCAGAAGAAGTGCCGGCATTCCGTTCTTTGTACAGGTAGGGATGTCAGGCAACGTAGAAATTCACTATCTCCGTAGTAATTCAGATGTTGAATGTTGTGGTTTCATTAATATTTGTTGGCATCAATTTTCATGGATTTTGTGAAACTCAGAGTTTTAAGGATCCATATAAAATTAGTGGATCAGAATTACCTTATTTCCACTAAATTGGTGGTTAGAAGATAGGATGAGGGAAAAGGTTAAATTTTTCTTTAATTTTCTGCAGACGTTGGTCAGTTCTGAACCTCACAGCACAGGTCGGCCATGTTTTAAGTGGACAGTGAAAGAGCTGTTACAGCTAGCTCTGATGGAGGATACTGTGTCTGGGACCCCCTCCAACTCCAAGGTATGATATATATATTCACCTATTCAGTCAAATGTTGTTCTTACCACTTCCCAAGTCAAAGGATATTCTTATATCACATTGAAAATACATGTATTAATAAAGTAATAGGTGGATAACACAACTGATACTTTGATGATGTTTGATTTTTAGGTTCATGCCTTGAACATACTGCGAGCCCTGTACAAGGATTCCAGACTGGGAGAAGTGGTGACTCCCTTTGTAGCTGATGGTTTGATGGCGGCCATATTAGGATTTCAGTCCCCTTTCTGGGCAGTAAGTTTGTTTTGTATTCTTTTTACTATTTCATTAAAAGTAATAATTAAGATTTCTGTAGGGAAATATTCGCCCCTGTTTTGTATTCGCCCCTTTCACTCTTGTTGTCAGGGGGTGAATTTAAGATTGGATAAATTCAAAAGAATTTTCAATTAACTGTGTTAATTGGAAAGAATGTCTATTTCTTACTGTGTTTGGATGAAGTCAAGATGGGCGAAACTATTTGCAAGTGTTCATGGGCAACAACAACAAAAAAAACAGGATGAAAATAACCCTGAATACAGTATTTTAATTCATGAACATTGCTCTGGTTAAAGTAAATTCCTAATTAAACGCGAGGAATTAATATCCGCGTAAAATCACGAGAAGCATCCTTCACGGATTTTAAAATCTTGCCATTATTTTCTGAGAGTTGAAAACTATAAGAAATAAGGAGAAAAGTTCAACGTACACGATTTTACATTCTCGCGATTTGATACAAACGAGTGGGATTGTGGAATTAAGAACTCGCGTGATATAAGGAATTTACAGTATTTAAAGTGCATTGGTTTTCGCAAAGCTCTGTAGCAAATTATAAATTGTATTTACAGGTGAGGAACTCCTCCACCCTTCTACTCAGCACCATGATCACCAGAATATTTGGAGTCAAGAGAAGTAAGGACGAATCCACTATGTCCAAGAAGAACTGGTAAGTGTTTCAACACAACTCCAGAAATGTCAAAGCAACTTCAGTGAAGAGAAAACTTTAAATGATTATTTAAAGCAATATGAGCTGCAATTTTCATGCTGAAATTTTTTTTTACGAAAATGTTATTTTCTACTAAAATGACAAAAGAGATCATGGTTTTTTTAACTTCTGTTAGCCTTATTTTTGTGGGAAAAGACATTAAGAAGCCTTAATCGAAGCAAAATTGAATTATTGTCGTCCTGTACAAAAATTGAACCGCTATATATTCCTCAGAAGATAAATCTTTCTTCTGACAAAAATGAATGAATTTTTCAAATCTTATTTATCATAAAAGTTTAAGTTACATACATACTTAGCATACTGGCAGGTTTTTTCAGCAAAATAAAATTCTAGAAAATATAGCTCATATTGCTTTAAGTGCAGGTAGATAAAGATGTAGGGTGTATTAATAACTTGACCTGAATTTCTTTACAGCCAGACAGGAAGACAGTTCTTCCACCAGTATCCGTCACTTTATCCTTTCCTCTTAGACCAGCTGGAAGTGGCAACTAGAAACATCAGGTAGATTGCATTTAACTTCATGAATGCAAAGAGATTTCTGTATATGTAGTGTGTGAAATTTTTGAATGGACTGAGGTAACTGTAGATGGAGTGTGAGTTTCTTATTCATTTTGTCCCTGACCTTACTGTTTTAGTGACACAGATCAGCTGCACCTACATCCTGGTTTGTACCCCGTACTGATGATTCTGGGACGACTATTTCAGTCTCCACTAGAGGGCGCTGATACCTCACTTAACTTGGCAGCTTTTATTCCATATGTCATCAGGTTGGTTATGATCTCCAAAATGTTTGATTAGCAATGTGTCGTATTATTTTCAGAAAGCCTTATCAGTGTAATTATGACAAAACTCCATGTTTCCATTATAATCACAAAGGTCAAACTTCACCTGTGATAATTAATGAAATAATGTAAAATTTCAAACCATAATTTGGTATCATCCAATTAAAGGTCTTTATAGGCTGTATCTCTGAGTTGTGGTAGACATTTCACTTTGATGGCAGATAACACTGGTTTTGTAGATGCAGTTCCAGTCCTGTTTTAAAAACGAGAATCATGGCTGCCAGAGCATTGCAACCTCTAGTACAGAAAGGTCAACTGAACTCTGTTATGATTCAATTATTGGACATGATCCCTGTTGAACCAAAGCATGCTAAACACAGCCATGTACATGGTGCTCTGATACAGGTAAGTGAAAAAAAATTATCCAATTAAAAAATTGGTTTAAAACGTTATGAAAGAGGCAATGGGGTAAAAGTTTTTGTGGTTTTGTAGAGAATTTTTGGTTTATTTACAGATTTTAAATATGCTTGAAGTGATACTTACCATGGCAGATGAGATTCAATCTATGGAGAGTTCAGTGTCAAAGTGGAAAGATAAAATGTGGCTTATTAGCAAGTAAGTCTTGTATTTCACAGTTTTTAAATAAATGCAAATACACATATTGGTAATTTCAAGTTTGTCATATTTTTTCACCTTCGATATTGATTACTGGTTGCTAATCCAAGTAAATCTTAAACATAATGAAACAAATACACAGATAAGAAAGAACTTGCTTATTCTTGAAGGTTGAGAAAAACTTACAAATGATGAAGACCTTGCAGTTGTTTCTTCATAATATCTTTAATATAAAATCTAGCTGTAACATTTGGAAATCAATTTTTAGGAAAAATCCATGCTACATGACAAAACAAGCAGCCTTTGAAGTGACAGAGAAAGTACTGTTGGTCATGGAACAGTTGTCATCTGCCCAGACCAATAATGTAACCAAAGAAATAACCAACAGTATGACAGAGGCTTTAAATGAAGAGTTCAAGGCGGGAATCCACAACAAGCAGACGTTATGTTGCGTCCCTGGATTTGTGGAGTATCTGACCGTCATCACAAAGCTTGATCTACAGATCACTTTAAGAGACGGCAAGTCCTCCTCCGCTGCGGACATAGCAACAAAGATACAATCCCTGCTAGGGTCAGAGCTGTACGAGGTGCGACTTGTCGTGCTTGATGTGCTAGCATCAAACTTCACTGCGCATAAACAATGCAAGGAGCATTCAGATCCACCAGCAACTTGTCCTGTCACCATGACAACCATGTCGTCTGCTGCCATAGATGGTGTGATGTCATTGCTTCCATATCTTCTGGAGAGGGCCCTTCATCAAGAACAACATTTTGAATGTCAAATAAAGGTCAGAATTTTTTTCAGAATGATTTGAAATTAGCACAGATAATTATGTGTAGAGTTTGTACACATCGAGTTTAAATAGATGTACGGTAGATGCAACATCCTCTGATCTCAATACACGTACATAAACTAAACTAATGTAAGTTATCAGTTTTAAAACATGACCCTTAATTACCATATGAATATACCAGTATTGTCATACATGTACTCAAAATATCCATTATAATGAACTATAATTTTGTTTAATTTTCAGGTTTTTAAAGTTTTAGATCTTCATCCCTTGTTAGAGTCCAAAGACTGGAAGGACTTGTGTGTTAGAGAAAGTTCTCTACAGGTACATATCACAGTCTTCTGCTTCTTTAGTACATGTATCAGATGTCTCCACCCACCTCTCCCCAAAAAAAAGAATAAATAAATAAGCCACTCACACAATAGTTTCTTTGTTTAGTATCTCACAAAGATATTTAGGAGAGGGAGGAACCTGCAATATCAATTTTATGGAGGAAAAATCTTTTCACATGCATTTGTATGTATTAAATAGCTTTCATTTAATTTTCCAGGTTCTTAAGCAATGCTTGTGTCTGATAGAATCATCAAGGAGGTAAATATATTTTATATATATACCGGTATACATTTTTGCAAAGACATATGCAAGTGCATTTAGTAAGCTATGTAGTTGGATAGACAAGTGATGCAGTAAATGTCGGTAGTATTTTAAGATATAACATAGAAAATAAATTACATGAGACATTTGATGGTTTCTTGTTAACCATCCAATTTCCGTGGTTTCAGGGAGGAAGTGAATGCTGCCATAATTAGATTCAGTCGGTGGTTGATACGGGATGTATTACAACACTGGGTAACTATGAATGGAATTTATATATACATGTACATGTACATTAGCAACAGCAACATGTACTAAAGTAACCTTTGCAGTGGCCATATTACAGGATTATTTTTTTTAATCTCAGGACGAAAACATTTTGATTGAATTAAACTACTGAATATATAAGATGTTAAGGCAAATGAAGTATTTAATAGCAAGAGACAAGTTATTTTTAGCAGGCTAAGATGTCAATTATGATTTGTGACGTAAATTCAGTAAGTTCAAAGATGATGGTCTGGACCATTTGTTAACCTTCCAGCAGACTTATGCACTTTAAATTTTTACTTGGGGTTTCAGATGGATGATTGCATGGAGACTGTCGATTCCTGGACGGCCATTTTGAGAGACAGTGTGGGGACAGAAAAGATCACAGACCTTCAGCTAAGTGTTGCCATGGTGATTCAACACAATGCCCTTGACCTCCTCAGGGAATGCCAGACGACATTAGGTTTGTTTAATGTCTTCATTCCTTAATGACTTTAATTATTGATAGGTGCAACATATATTTAGTTTGCCATCATACATGCATTCATGATTGATATCAGAGGATGAAATGCTAACTCAGTCCTTTGAAATTGAAGAGAATTTGATTTTCTATAGGCACCAAGAAAATGTTTGAGTTCTGGGAAATGCTGACCAACCTTCAGCAAGAAGATGACCCTGAGGTCAGAGAGGTCATCACCATGACGCTTCAACTGCTGGGGAATGCCAGAGGTTCTCTTAAAATCTTTTATCATTTTTTTTTCATTTCAAAAGGATAATACTGCAGAATTTCTTTAATTTAATGCAGTACATTAAATAAATTAAGAAAAATATGCATGTAAGTGTATGACCTTAACTTGAAAATCTAAGGGAATTTATGCTTTGTGTTGTACAATGTTCATCATCTGTTATATTTGTCTCTCCAGCTGTTCAGCCGTCCTTGACCTTGGACTACCTGGTAAGGTCATTCATTGATGTACATGCTGCTACAAAGGGAGTTAACTGCCTGCTGACCCTCATTTCATGGATTGTCAGCAATGAATCCTCAAGTGTAAGTCCTGGCCATGCCATCTGTTGTTTATTTGATACTCTGCTGTTGGTTGTTTATACTATTTGCATATTGCATGTCTACATTACCCATGAGGACTTGGAGGAATGCTGTCCTCAATTCTGGCTGCTTTTTAAAGATGAAGGCATGCATTGTCTAGAGCACAGTCCCTTGATGTTTCCTTTTGGCTGACAACCTTCAAAATTTCCTTTAGTACTTGTTAGCAATTTGTATCTATTCCAACCTTGATTGATTATTACGATCATCGATGACCTTGCCGAGTTGTTGATCTATAATAGTGTAGATATGGGGAGGAATCCTGTTCAAACAGTTTCCAATTGCAGAGAGATTGATATATTAAAGTGCAATCCCTGGATTTCTTTTGTAGAGCAGCAACAGATGAATTAACATGTACATATTTACTCACTAATAATAAATGCAATGCAATGTATCTCTTTGAAAGGGAGATAATTCAAATGAATTATGTTTTGGGTAATCTAGGTTACTTTTGCTTTTTTTGTCCTCATATGTATTTGTTACATTCATGTTATAATCCCAGTAGGTTTACAAAATGTTATGCTCGTTGAATACAGAGCAACTTTGTAATTCAAATTTTTATTCCACTTTTTAGGAGGGTTCAGAGCGGCTCTTTGACAAGAGTGAAATGAACGTGTTCCGAGAGGATGTTTTGTTTTATCAGATCATACTGAAGTACTGCCTGGCCCTAATTCAGCATGGACACTTCATAGCATCACAAACCAAGCATACAAACAACTCACAGCATCCAGAACCAGACTCTCCCAAGGAGAGTGTGGCATCAAGCTTCGACCAAGTTCTGTCACAGCTCTACCTAGTGGTGAACCGGGAGGAGAACGATATGGAAATGTCCATTACGACGCTGTCAATATTAGAATCAGATGTAAGGAAGGTCCTTGACCTGATCCGAACATTTATGGAAACAAAGTCCCCAAGTTCATTGACTAGTGACAAGGGGAGACCATTTATGAAGACTGGGGCATTTCAGGAGAGTTTGTTGGACCGATATAAGTGCCAAGTGCTGGGGTTCATCTACAAACTTCTCTCTGATTTAACTGGGCTTTCAAAGAATGATGATCAGCTACTAATATGTTTAAAGAACTTAAGTAAGGAAACAGAAAATTCTACTTATCCGAACTGTTTTGTTGCAAGTTGATAAATTGTTAAAGGAATATACTTACTAATTGTGCAAAAGAGTCAATTTTAGTATCATTGGTGCAATATTACATAATTTATGTCTTCGGAAGTTTCTATTAAAAATAAATTACTTATAATTCTTTTTTTGATTCTGATAAGAGAGAGAGAGAGAGAGAGTTCGGTGTTCTTCCTAGAGTTATCTCTCTTTTGGCGTACTTGCATGTCACAGGTGTTAATGAACGACGTTCGTTTTCTGCGGATTAGCAAACCTTTTAAATTAGTTATCATATTTCGTATTGCCAGGCAGATTTTCCGTTGATCGAATTTCATAACAGCATTTGCTGGGGAAGGTTCAAGGCGAGGTTCCCCCTCTATAAACACAAACAGGTCCGCTCTGTCCCCACATGTTTCTGAAACCAGAGATAGGGGAGATTATTCCCCTCGAGAGGAGAAATATGAAGCATAAATAGATTACCGGAATAAACAAAAACTTGCGCTCAGTGACATTTGTTCTTTTTTATATAAAAGGAGCAGAATTACGCGATCGTAGTCGAGCTATCTTTCATCGCTAAGTGTTGGTTCAAAGAGAAATCCGTTCGTAACTTTGTGTCCGCCCGACCGATATACGATGTATAACAGCTTGATTCGTAAAAATATTTTTCTTTTATAACTCGGTAAATGTTGCATATAGGTAATTTTGTTTTATCTCGCTGAAACACACATCGTCTTTTACAGTGATATAAATCATGTTTAATTTTTTTTTAAGCGGCTTACGCCAAAAGTTACATGTATCTGAAGCATTTTAAGAGATTTTGATTTTCCTTTAAAACAAAAAAGATTCAATGCGCATTAAGAATTATTTGAAATAAGTTAACATGTGTAGATCAATAATACCACGCTCTGTTATTTCTCATAAAAAATCACGATGTTGTTAAAAAATGCATTAATATACAGCGCTACCGAGGCAAATTTCCACATGGAGAAGAAATCAATATCGGTGTTTATTTATCACAGATTTTCTTAGTGTTTTTGTTGTAGAAATATACATTTTTATGGTCGTATATTTCAGTTGTAGGTTTTCTCTGTGTGAACTCTTTTGCTTCATGGTTCACACTGAATCGTGGTGAATCATGCCGTTATGATTTCCATCTAGTAATAAAGACAATCAAAAACATGCTTAAAAAGATAGAACCCTACTGAAGTTGATTTTGGAAAACCCCTTTCCCTAATCACCAGTAATTATGCTTTTTTTGACAGATTCTGAGTATGTTTGCGGAGACCTAGCGCATTTCGCGTTCGGCGTTTATTTTCTTTGACTGTGTGTAGAATCGCACCCAGCTTTGTCCTGACAATATAATATTCGAATGATGTTTATACGTCTTTAATAAGCTTAACATCTGGTTGCCTTCGATTAAAATCAGGTATAATAGTTTTTGGGGGTTATTTTTTTCCTTTTTACAGAAATTTGATATTTTACATTTATGAGAAAGTTCGAAAATCGCAAGTTTTTTTAAACACTTGAATTAACTGCATTGCAGACGAAAGTGATTATTAAACAAGCAAGCAGTGATAAACGACGGAGATTTCACAGTATTTAAAACATCTGGTGTGTTTATTGTTTCTGCAAGCTTCTAGCTGACGACTCAACATTAATGACAAAAACACTTCAGCTAATGTTACATGTTCAGGAATTCTTAAAGCCTGAATAATATTACAAAACACGCTCTAATTTTATTTTCCGTGGACTTTTTGAGATCGTTTCATTAAGAAGTTGGAAGAAAGTAATTCGTGCATTTTTTTAATTGGTGATATTTAATATTTTACAACACACTGTATTGGGTTTAAAATATTTTGTTTATTTTAAGAAAGGACATCATATACCAACGAATGTTAATAATAATTTGGGATTGGGTGTTTGTTGACAACATTTCAGTTAAACGTAGCCTTCAGAAATAAATTGCCATGTAATGTTGTCAGGGAATGGGAGCATAAAAGAATGCTAGGAATGGCATTGGTAAAAGTTGTTGACCGTCCCAGAACAAAGCTCCTCTGTCTCTCTGTAGAGGCATGTTTCGTCAGGTTTCGCTCTCTTTCTGAAGTAACTGACCGAACTGCCGCGTCCTTGCTATGATTCCAATTAGCGACACTAACCCTCTCAAAGCAAATTGTGCGAATTTCATACGAAATAATAATTGTTGTTAAGACCCCCTTTTGTCTGAGAAATCGGTAGATATTTGGATTTATATTATTTGTTAAGTGAATTGGACGTCTCAACCACCTCATTTTTAAATACAACAATTGAAGAAAATACAACGAATAAAATAGTTAAGTGACGAACGAACGCTCTCTGTCTCATTGCAGGTTCACGTTTTTGAGGATACGTAAATTCGTTGCCAATCATTTTATCATTGCAATAATTATGTTTTCGATATTACACTCCAATAGACATTGAATTTCGTTTATCCACTCAACAACAAAATCCACGAAAATTGGTATTTGACGAATATTGATGAAACGACAGAACAAAGTGCCTAAATAAGTTTTTCTGGCCAGACATCGAACATTTTTCACATACTACGAAAGGTGTAGGTGACTTGATTGATTTGGAGGTCACAAAGGTCAAACATTTTTTAACGTATACCGGTAATCTACAAGTAAGTGTTGTCTACTAAATGTCGTGCGGACCATTCACTTGACTGACATCAAACTTAGTACTATAGTATCCTTTAATAAATAAATGACCCTGATGAATGTTGAGGGTCACAATGTCGAAGGTCAAGGGTTAAAATACTCTGGACGGTTGCATGAAAATTCATCTACTCCGCTCATCAGCTTGTTAAAATATTGACCCTTTTCAATATTAGCTTATTGGAATTGATGATATGCATGTTTCTAAAACTGTTTAAAATCATTGAATTGTTTTTATTATCTCCTTTTTTCTCTCTTGCAGATTGTATAAATCATTGGAAGACTTGAATTGAATATGAGGAATTTTTGCTTTCCTACTCTAAACATAAGAAATTAAGCGATGGATGCGTGTGGTATATCATTTTTCGGAGGCTTTTAAATTATGTAACCTTGTACGTTTGTATAGTATACACTCCATAACAAAAACATATTCTCGTAAATTATTGACAGCTAGCTTGGCGTTCTTAATTACATAACGACAAAGTTTATTTTTTAAAAACGCAGGTCTGATGAAATTTGACAACAACACACCTGTTTGTCATAAAAGTTTTGCCATTGTCTTGTCTACGAATTTAAAAATAAAACTTGTTTACATGACTAATTGATATTTTATATCATATCGACAAACTGGATTACTAAGCGTTTTACAGTTAACGATAAGGATCAAGTAATCAGGTCATTTTTTCCCCTTCTTTAATTTGACTTAGTCTAATTATAATCATGTTTTGAGTAATACCTATTTTAAGATTCGAATTATGCCGAGAGTTTGATATGCTAGCAATAACAATAGACTTCGAATTTCATTACAACAAAATACGACCGCGATATTCTGAAATTCACGTCATTAGAAAATTGTAATATGGAGAGACAATGAGAGGACTTATTTTCATGATGACATAAACTGCCCCAGTACGTGTCTTTTTGTGATTATAAGCAAACATAAACATTTTAATTATCTCCTTTTTCCTCCCTTGCAGATGGCATTAATCATTGTAAAAAGGTTTGAATAGAATATGAGGAATAAAATCTTTACGACATTTTAATTCATCTACTTGTTATAACATCTACTTATCACGAGACGACATTTTACAGTGTATAACGAAGAGCTGGGCCGACCAACATACGACATATACTGAGGCCATTAGAATTGTCAGGTCTTTAATTAAGTCACGTGCGGGGAAAAAATCTGGTTTTCTCTTTAGTCCTACAATGAAAAACATCATTGACGGGAGAGAAAATTAGAAGACTGAAGAATCAAATCCCAAGAGAGTGCCAATCTGGTGGCCATTTTCCCCCCAATAGCTTCAATGCGAAGACATTCCGTGGTGTTCCACTGAAAACCAAACTACCATCTTTAACCATCGAATTATGGACTGTAATAAATCTAACCCAGAGCTTAATGACCAATATTTGGATATTTTAGACTCTATAAAATGTCTACATCTTGTCTGGGAATAATGGACATGGCCAATTTACGAGCGAATTCACATGAGAAAATGAACGGTCTATAATACCTCGGACATGAACCGCGCTTTTTTACTTTCACATTTATGATTTTTAGAATAACTGAAAACATTTTATCATCATTGTAAATCTTAATTATGTATCAATTTGCAGGAGAAACTTGTTTCCAAGATCAGTGTCGAATTCCTCCTTGAATCGACGAATTTATCAAAAATTCCGTACCTCGAGAAACCAACATTTTATTACACCGAAACACATGGAAGGACTTCTTTCAGTAACGAGCGAAAAACCCTGCCAGCTTTCATGGCCAACTTTACAGACCTGACACCCCTAACGGGCTTTGAAAGTCAGAAAAGACAAGTTCCAGACTCAGGGTGATTCTAAGCAGGCTAAACCTTGTTAATTTTCTCAGGATGAAAATTATCTTCCCATCAATAAACAATACATTGGTCAATAACCGTTCAATACACGGCAGTGGCTGAGAACGGCAACTTTTTGGGGAGGAGAAACCCCTTGAGGACAAAAAGGGTTGCGATCTATTTGATTAGTTTCATCGCCGTTCAATTGAAGTTTGTAGGGCCTTGATGATGAGTATAGTATACATAGATGAGCCTGCTCATTCAAACAAAGAACGCCGAGAACGAAAACAGGTTGTTTCTCACACAGAGGAGAACGCTTTGATTCTACGTCAAAACAATTTGACGTTTCTGCTCATTTTTAGTATATATATAAGATAAAAAAAATAATCCATTACATTTACATTCCAAAAGTTATTTTTTTTTTAAAGAAACAAATGGGAAAGCAAAGCAATGGCTCTTAAACATAAGCATATGCGTGCGTTTTTCATGACTAATACCCTGTTGCTCAGTACTGCATATCTCCAGCATTTATCTTATCTCTCACCATCTCTCTGTGGGCCGTTAGACCTTTTTTACCAATAAAACTTAAGAATTTCAATAAGATACAATTTTAGTGGAAATTGCGCACCAAAAAAAACTTATTCACAAACATGAAGATTCTCTACTGCTGTCACACAGTCTCATGCATTACATTGTAACACCCCCTCCCCTCATTGTACTTTGTTCCCGTAACTGGGGGCTTATGCCCGTTAGAGATAAATTGGAATCGTTTAGAATTCCGAATGTTATCAGCTTTATCACTGCGAGATGGACAGTATTTAGTCTGGCTGGTTTTATTGTCAACCACCCGTTTAATCGATGATAGCAATATTTCATCCTGTATTTCAGGTATCTTTTATTCATATAAATATTTATCACAAATATTAGACACCATCGAAATCCTCGGACATCAAATCTAACAATGTTTATTTACAAGTTCACGATTTATGGAGGCAATAGCGCGTCCATACCGACAATTAAATCTGATGAAGAATGTGAGTCTGCGATCAAAAACAAACACATAAAGATGGGTATAATCGCTTGATTGCAAAATAAATCTTTTTTTAACAAAGGGGAAAATTGCTCCCCCAAGACCGTAGCATTGTAACTGAGGCTTTTTGTATATTTCTTCAGAATTTCTTGATGTTTCTCAGCGCAATAACTACACAAAAATCTTATCGCTATTCTTCAACATCCAGAGCGATTCTGATGTTCCTAAAACAATAAACATCTTTTTAAATCAGCTCTTATATTTTAGTGTCTTTTTTCCCCTTTTCGCGATAATCGTATTTATTTCTAAAACATGAAAAGCAGACTTGGCGTAACTTTATTATCTTTCGATTTTTTTTTGATTTTTTTTTTACAATTCTAGTATAATTGGAATTAAGAAACCTCATCTTAGAAGCAAAGATATTTATCAGTGGTTTCTAAAATGAAAAATAAATCATTTTATGAGAGGAAACAGGACACCTTTGTATGCAAATGGATCGTTTGCGATAGTAATTCGTACCATAGATAACGTTTGACCACATCGATTTTCTTTCGTTTCTTTTAAACATAAAAAGGGAGTTTGATGAATTTTTTCCGGCTATATTTTTTTTACAGAGCCACAAAACCGAATTTCAGTAGTTATAATTAAGGTAATCATATAAAATTGGCGGGCATACACTGTCAGTTCAAGTGGTGTACGCGTTAATTACAAAGCAGGTTCGAGCGCGATTCACTTGAACTTATGAACCCCGAGCGTTGAGCAGTATTATATAGAGACAATATCATATTTATACAGAGATTTTTATCGGTCGGTTGAAAAGCAAAGTATATACCACGACCTTGTAGAATCTCAAGTTACTTTTGGAAATCTATGAAAAACACAATTCTATATTATTGAAGTATTGACAATTTCCTCTGACAAGCCTGTTGCCTCCCGCTGGTCTTTGTATAAAATTCCTTTTCGTTTTGTTAAAAAAAATAAAGAGAAATCAATGTCAACCTTGAACTTTCGACTGCTGATTATAATTATTTCATATTTTCCCTCAGAACTTCTTTCTGATCTATCTTTTTAATTCCGTTTGATACCTTTCAGTTCCTATTAATTCTTCATTGTGAAGAAGGTAGTAGATTTTTCGGTTTTTTCTGTCAGCTTAGAAAAATTGTTGTTCAAAGCTGTGTCTGTAATTAAAAAAGTCATGCTTAAAATTATAATATAACAATCTAGGTTATTACGATGGTTGCAAAATTTTACCATATATCATAGTTTTTGTTTGTTTTGGCGTTGTCTTTTTGCTGTTGTTTTTTGTTGTGTGTGTTGTTTTTTTTTTGGTTCTTTTTTTTTGGGGGGGGGGGGGGGTGTTTGTTTTTTTAACAGCCTCACTTCAGACGCGGCCTATCTTCCATTGTTTTTTGTTATATTGTTTTTTTCCTATCT
Organism: Magallana angulata; assembly: GCF_025612915.1. Taxonomy (NCBI): domain Eukaryota; kingdom Metazoa; phylum Mollusca; class Bivalvia; order Ostreida; family Ostreidae; genus Magallana; species Magallana angulata. The sequence continues at coordinate 13,837,270 of NC_069113.1, forward strand.
CCGCAATTTCCGATACGCAATTCCAAAAATTATAGTTTCATATTATATGACATATTTCAATTTAAATATATCATTTCAATTGAAAATATATACTATGACTTTATTTATAAGCGTTCAAATGCATTTTACATGCTCTAGCTTGGTAATGCATTCTGAAATTTTGGATATGAACAGTTTTAAATGCAAATAAAGAAGAAAATATATGTCAAGGAAAATTATCTACTTGAGGAACTTCACATCATGCAGTCCTTAATCTAAATATTGGAAGAAAAAATATTGAAGTTGTCTTGAGGAACAATATTCAAAGCTGATTTTTAATTATTTCCTAAAATAGTTAAATATGCCTGTATTCTCTTTCATGTTCAAGTTATCTCTGAAAAAACAAAATCTGACGACATGTAAATAAATCATAAGCCATCAATCAAAAAAAGTCAGAAATCGACCATAAAAGTTGACATATAAACCTAAAAATCCATTGACTTCCGCGGTGACGGGCCAAAGTGTGAAACAGAACGCTCAAATGACCTCCCCTTGAACCCGGGCAAATTTAATATTTCTTTTAAAAATGTATATGAATGGAGAGCGGATATAGATTTGCACTTTTTTGTGTGGGGGAACTGATGGTATCGAGCTCAGGGCTAAGCCTGATCCTACAGCAACACGGTGAGATCAATACAGACGGTTTGATCTTTTTACGCGGAGAGCCTTTTTACCTGTATATGGATGAAAAGAACATGCATTAATGATATTAATTGCTTTTCCGACATTTCTCTTCATACTTTCTTTCCTCTTTTTAATAAAACTACGACACGTATTGCTTGTTTGTAAGGTAAAGGGAACTACGAAGCTTGATTTGAAATCACGCTCCTATACCAGTAGTATTGTTGCAATTTCCTCTAGACCATGCAAGTACATCCAGCTACATCCATATAGTTAGACTGTACTGAGTCTAGTAAAGTAGTCTATCACTACACCACGCAACACCGATATCTTTATTATAGGATACCACAGTTCCTTTATACATACTCCTTACATGTTATTCATGATGTGCATAGGTTTGGACTGCAATATGGCTAAAGAGAAATAAAACCGCCAAGTGTTCGATTGGCTAGAATTGAATAAAATAAAATAAACAGATATTAAATATATACATATACCGTATTTGTTTTATTGGGTGATTGGAGATAACCACCACCACCACCACCACCCATTAAAAAGATAATTGTTTCATTAATATTATTGTTTCGTCTTATTCTTCTTTTTGCAGTATAATATTGTCATGTTTGAATTCAAAGGGTGGCAGTAAATATGAAATTTGCATTGTCATGTTGTAAATGTGTCATCCGGTAACTTAAAAATTTACAACATGACAATATGTGAAACAGCACTTTATGGTTAAAGCTTCATGGCGTCATTTTCACGGTAAAATTGGAGAGAATTCACGGCACAGTACATGAAGATGGGCAAGTAAGATGGGGGTTACTGGTGCAAGGTCGCCCGGCGCTTATACCTGGGACCCTCTATTGACAAGCACGGACCAGAGTCGATAGAAATCTTATCTATTTTTGATCACATGGCGTCAAAAATTTGTGAAACGGCTTCAATTTCAAAATATAAATAACACCAGTATCTTTTTCTTTTGTATTTCTATTGGTTGGTTTCTAATAGAAGGGTCACTCAAGCCAGCGCCTGTAATTGTATGTGACTTCTTCTGCATTATTCAATTTTTCGTGAGAAAGGGGTCGAAGAAAGTTCACTCAAATCGTAATTACAAAGTCTACTGCATAAGCACAAAACACACGCCGTGGTCGTGTTGACTTGACCATATTTTTGTTATAAAAAATATCTTCTTTTTCTTCACGCTTCACCGCTCGGCTTCAGCTGTTGCCAAGTACGATACAGCGCTGAACCGAGCGCTAGCTTCTGCCCAAATTAAAACAGTAAGTAAATAGGAGTTTGCGAAAACCTAAAAATACAGATGTGTCCTCTTTAACAGTTTATTCAGGGTAGTTTTACGATTAATAGCTTTTTCAAATTCCAAGTTTTAAGCGAAAATATACAACTGCACTTTCCGTGAAATATTTTCTTTCTTTTTAATCAAGTTTTTTATTTCATGAAAACAAATCAAAGCTTATTGAAAACAATGTTTTTGTAAATATTAAATAAATTTATATCAATTATATGTTAAGTGCTGATTATCTATCTAAAAACTATCCCTTGTATATACATGTATGATAAAAAATTTCGATGTGATGGAAACATTCATTAATAGTACATATCTTATTCTACTGTAACACCTACGATTTAAAACTAGTCTGGGATACTATGACCGAGATCTTAAAACCTTAGAGGATGGAACAAGAGCAATAAGAAAGGCATGCAGCTACCCACAACGCGCACCCGTCACGCCCATAGAAGTACATTGTACTATACAGCACTAGTCGTGTCAGCAGCGATGATTCAGTCTCTGGACAATCTTACACTGTTACTAAATACACGCGCACCTGTATTGTGGTCACAGATATAGCAGGTATATCGGAAGCGGCGCGCTGTTGTACTATATCGTGTGACGCCATGTCTACCCGGATATAAATCGGTCCGCGTTGTGGAGATACTAGTATCAGGAAAGCGTTGTCCACATAGGTTACCGGTTCTTATCATTGTCCATGCAGGGGGGAGGGGCCATAGAGGTAGATCGGTGTTCCCAGACCCACGCGACCTGTACGATGACCTCTGAGACTTGCACATCACGAATACGTATCAACTTATTCTCCCACCTTGAAGGAACGTCCGGCATTTTCTTTTAACCACAATTAAGATTGCTGCACGAATTATTTTGATCGAAAAATCACTTTTTTTTTACATCATTATCTAATTTGTGGTGGTAATTGAGGATATTTCTCACGGTATATGACAAAATGACTTTTTTTTCTCTTTTTAACATACCACAAAACAAATGTAAAACAACGTGACAATGAGGTTTATTTTCCCTTCAAACTAGACCCTTTCATATTACGTGCGAACTTATAACTTCTTTAGAATAAAATACAATGTAGATATGGGAAAGACAACTACAAACTGACGGCACGAATTATATATGCATTATTTTATTGAATTCCATGTGCTTCATGCATACACCATTTCGTGACATGATAATTTGAAAGTATGAGTGCCAATGGCATGTTTCTCTGAAACTTTTAAAATACATGGAGCCGCGACTTACTGATAAGTCAAATTGTCGGGCCCCAATCTGTCTCTCTATCTCATAACACCAACCCAAGGATCTGCAACGAGCGTTTCTCCATGCCTAAATACAACAAAGGAAAAATTAGCTTCTACTCATCCATGTGCAACCGTGTTATCTGGTTTTCACGGTTCATGAGACTGGGTTAGTATTGCAGGATAGTTTGTGTGTGTGGTGAAACAAATGGATAATGCGATCAAGATGATTGCTCTAAATCATTTCATTTTTGGTTAAGATTGGCATTTTCTTGGCCATTTTCGTTTGGTTTTTCAGTCCTTGCGTTGAGGGAAAGTCTTGGAATGTTTGACGTCATAATGACGGAATTGAAAAAAAAAAACCAGCTTATTTTGGAAAACTAGGAGGAAATTAAATAAAAAGACGATACATTTTTATTGCCTATAAATAAAAAAGAAATCTGAGGTTCTTTGATAAAATTCATCCAGAAATCCTGTGGGATACTGGGTAATTTCTCGGTTATACGTGATTCAGACGATCGCCTTCATCAATGTACTAATTAATCATATATGCGGCGAAACTGTATACTTTTCACATTTATGAATTAATGATCATGTAATAAAAACTATTGTCCTTGAAATCGCGCTCAAACAAACATATTGTCAAGAGTACACACACCACAGAAGTGGTGCCAAGGTTTCCTGGCATTTAACAGAGTAACAACTGTCTATATCAATATGTTTAGCTGTATCGAATTCTGACCAAAATAAAACGGGTGTTAGTATGCTGATTTCGTTTAATAGCAATGATCGATCGATCAAATATTCATGGTTTTAGAGTGAAAAATGTCCCGTATCGGATGTGCAAGCACATTTGTTGACAAAGACATTGCAAATTAATATCATCTCAACCTGCAACCGACAGTTTTATAATGCGACAAATGCGTGCAATGAACATTTCAATAAACCAGATTCTTCAAGCACTTTTGGAGTAATTAATAATTAGATATAACTCTGTGAAAATCCCAACACATTCTGGGCCCAGTTCTCTGTCTTTCATGTAGAGTATATAAAAATCGTTATCAGTGCAGAAAATCTCACAATTAACTGTGTTTTGTAATACTTGTCAGCCAAGAACAATACCCCTCCAAGGGTGCATTCACACACATATAGTTGTTGAGTTTCGACGCACGGCGCGATGGGTCAGCGATTGCTTAGATATGTCGATATATATCGCTAATAATAACAATCTGATTTTGTCTTGTCATTTGCAATATCTTCGTTCAACAGGTGCGTTGCGTCCAATTTTGTAACATACCCGAACTGTCAAAAGAATACCATTTGACTCGGAAACAAAAGTGCCAAGCCTTCTCTATGAAAAAGAAGTCCATGTTAAAATTACAACAAGCCGCAGTCACGGCACCTTCCAGTTGACAGTCTTTACAAATTAAATTAAAAAATTATAACATTAGGAAACTAGAACTTGTTTACTTCACCTACTTGTCAAACAGCTTTTTGGTATTATAAATGGATTGTTGTTGAAAACAATATCTAGTGGTTTCAAAATTCGCAATACGATATAATGATATAAGAATTAAAGAAGTAGAAAATTAAAACGCTTTAGATTTAACACAATATCAATTTTCATCATTCAATGTTGGTTGCATGAAAAGATGGTCCTTACTGTTGTCGATCTATATATATTTCGTTTCTCACGATGTAATGGCTGTCAAAATAAAATCGAGAAAGCTTGTTTCCAATAATAGCTCATTTTCATTTTCTGCTGATTCAAATTTATTTCCGATTACTTTTTGTTCGTTTGAAATTGTAAGACAACTTTATTTCAACTGTTCCAAGGACAAAGCCCACGTGGTATAATGGTGTAACTGCAAACTATAACTAACTTTTTCATATATCACAGTCAACAAATACGTACTCAAGTATTTTCAGCTTATTACTTTAGAACTTATATCTAAGCTTACTACAGTTTTAACGGCCTTAAATCTTGCGATCCCCGGTCATCTAAAATGTTACATTGTTGATTTACAAAATGCTAACTGAGCGAATTAGTGATGTGAAATTTGCCACCCCCCCCCCCCCCTTCCGCCCACCACCTAATAAATACACTAAAATAAATACATACACATGCAAAGACTATCCTGTGGACTATTGTATTACACGGATTATTCAGAGAGTGTTCGGTTGGTAGACATATACAAAGCGCCATTTGCTGAGGCTTGTCTCCCTGCCAGAGAATGGTCTCATTGGTCAGCGACTGGAGGTTTCTGGGGGTAGAGTGTGTGGGTGTCACCTGGCAGGAGGGGTATCATGACGAACAGTTTACCCGTCTTCATTGTCAGATCTGACAACCGTTGTCTTTTGGTCTATTCAAACTACCGGCTATTAACTTGAAGGGTGGAAAACAATGGATTCGTTTGTTAAAAGACATTTAAATGAAACCACACGCATTTTCTTTAATTAATACGATACACCTTTGGGTTCAACATTTAGTTTCCTTGTTTGCACTTTGGTTCGTTTTGCTATGGTGTGAAGAAAATCTTGCGCGTTTATTCATTCCGCTCTTTTACTAATTTCTGCAGGCTGTAGTTTTAGGTTGTATATTTTCAATTTTCATTAACAATATTTATCATTTTATTACAGTTTAAACACACAAAAGTTATAGTTTCACCGCATTCAATTAATTATTAAGTACTTGCTTAAATAAAAAAGAACTATAACCGAGTTCTTATGAAACAAAATTGTTTATAAAAACTCGGTCCATTGCTTAGCTGCGGTGAACCACTTTTAAATAATTCATTACTAATGTAGGCATATCGATGATCAGTGGAATAAACAAGAAATAATAAAGCTCTGTTGTATCTGATCAATTGATTATTAATCAACCCATAAATAGAACTGTAGTGCTTCAAACACTGCAGAAAAAACCCACGAAAGCATGATTGATCTGTTTTTTTATAGCAACTTCCGCAAAGAGATGCGTTGTGCTAAGGAACATCGCAACAGGATGTAGAAAGTGAGACAAGGGAAATTAATCTTTATCTTATTTTTATCTACATGTCTACATCAGAACAACAGAATGTTGTTAAAGTCCACGTTTTTTAAATTTATATGGAAGTTAACAAAAATAAAAATAAAAACAAACGATGTCATTTCCAGAAACGGGAAGAATGGCGGTGCAGTTGCGGGTCAAGGTCGCGCGTTGATTTCCGTGAATCTCATTTGCACGTATAGTGTGACCTCCCATTAACGGTTCAGCATTCTTGGAGATCACCAAAACCTTGATTGATAAAAACGTTCATTTTTTCGGTTCACTTAGAAAAGGCTGTCTGTTTTCCCCTCATCCCTTTGCACTCGCGTATATCTCGGTCTTTGATTCACATGCCAACGCCGTGCGTGCTGCACGGTTCCTTTGCCGCGACGTCAGAGAAGAAAGTTTGTATTCTTCACTAATGGCTAACTGGAAGAGGTGCCAATTTTCAATCTAAGCTCCAAATGACAGTTTTATCAAAAAACCAATGTACCGGAAAGATTGAAACACACTTGTTGTTCTGTTCAGATTCCAAATTTATCCAGATTGATATGACGTAATTCCGTGCGATAGAATGCCGTCTCTTCTTCCTATTTTTTCCTTCTACTTTTTTATACCAAGGAACGGAAGTTATAATGCATAGCTAATTTATTGAAATAGCATTTTGAAAATAAAAAAGTTGACGAATTTTAAATCAAAAAGTTTGATTTATGAACACAAATAGACTTGAAAAACTGAAATGAAAAATGTATATTTGAGATTGATGGAATAAACATTTATCATGTTTGATAAACATTAATATCTATTTATGTAAACTTTTACTATCAGGATGTGGGTCTTTACAGTTCGATGTTTGTTCTCTCGGAAGTGACGTTTTGGATCAATTTCAATTTTCCAAAACTTAGAAAAAGACCTTTCTTTCTTCACTGCAAATGTCTACAAACAGTCTTCTTCATAAGAGATTTAGTGAATCATGTTCATTATCACTGATTGTAAATAAGTTTCATATTTTTTAAGCTGTTCACTTTACGAAGAAGTTACAAAGATGTAATTGAATTAGATCATTTTGAAAACCCGTCTGCTTAAAATTGACTTATTCCATTAAATTGTTGTTAACGAAAAATGACAAAGAGTTTTGTACTTAGGGATTATGTGATGAAATATCTTTACAAATGTTAGAAATTGAAATATGCGTAAAATGTAAGCCTAGGAACTGTGTGGTCCATGCTAATAAATAATACAATGCAGGGTCCATGAGTCCAATTCCACATCCACTTTCAATATACAGTACATGTGCACACCTGGCAAGTCTATCTTTGGCACCACTGCGTACAAAAAGCTCGGTGCGTTGGGAGCCACGGTAATTGAATCAAAACTCCTCGTTTCTTACCGATAAAAGACGCACAGAAGCGCCTGACCTATGGCTCCCCACCTGACCCCTGATGACCCCGACATGCCTCTTGAAATGTTTCAACTTTCCGTAAAAAAATATTGATAGTTTTCTTTCTATAGCACTATCTTAAGGTGTTTTGAGTTGGCGTACGTAACGTTAGAATTTGAAACTTTGAGAGATTTCGTTATCTCTTAGATAGTTTTCTGATCTCATAAGTTCTATCACTTTATTTTGACATTAATTTTAGGCGTCTTTAACTCTCTAGTAGTATGATTTAGCTTTTCATTCAAAAGAAAATGAGAGAAAACGAAACTCGAAGCCAAACATCCTAGGTGAACCAATTTCCTTCTGATAGTAGGTTTCAAGTGCTATTCTGGTATATGCAAACCATATGGAAGAAAATCATTAACTAGATTACTAAAAACATTCATGTTAAACTTTTATATAAAAGACGGATTATTTCCTAAAATTATTTTACAAATTTGTCATCATGTCCATTCTCATAAACGATAGCTTCTTATCAAATTCGTATTTTCTCATGACGATGAGATAACAACAATAATGTAGCTTAATTCCAGTGTGTTTGTACGATGATACTGGCAAAAATTTTTCTAATCGTCCGTTTTCGTAATAAGAAACTTTGATATTGAAAATGATCAAAAGACCAAATGGTTTTATGGACTCGACTTCCGCATTTGATTGCGTTATAAGTGGTTGTAAATTTGGGCACGACATGCAACCGCTCCACGGGACCTGTGGGTCCACGTGCAACCATTTAGCGGGATTCGTCACGCCTCCAGGAGGCAACCCCCGAGAATTCCCTGGTGTACCATATCCAGGAAAAATGGGATTCAGATCAAAGATAAAGAATTTACCGTTGTTTGACAATTAAACATGCAGCGCGAAAAGTGATGGGCGATCCAGAACGGTGCATGGGAACGGGAAGCGGGAGGGTAAACAAAAACCGATATCAAGTGAGAAAATCTTCAAAGAAACCAAAATATACTAACACTAATCAATTATAGCTGTAAACATGGGGCAGGGGTAGGGTCGAAATCAAACAGAATTTGATATAAATTACTTGCAATGTGTCCGTTTTGTAAAGCGTTTAATTTTGTTGACGATTTAAAAGATTAATCAATGACAATATGTATGGGTACATGTATTTGATATCAACGAACAAATGAATCATTGGAGATTCATATTGCAAATGTGACTCAAAAAGAAGTATATCTGTTTATTCTCTTCCGTCCATCCGAGATTATCCCTGTCGTTATGTATTTTAGCCAAGTGACCACTCGAACACGTGACACTAACGAGCATAATCATATTTCCCCCCGATTTATTTATTAATGGTAGGTTTCTAACTTCCGGTTTTATCTTCAGATTCCCGCAGCAAAACAAATAATTATAATCGGTCATTGTGGACGATCAAAAGATTCCGTGAAGCGGAGATACGGCTGTTTGCAGTATTTGTCACTTAAGGTGTAGACAAAACAAACAGTTCGCACAAAGGGAAACTTCTCCGGAGTGGCTGGGCGAGATATCTACCGGCCCTCATCAAAGAGCGGAAGTATTTTGGGGAATGTGTAAATCGATTATTTACTAATTCTCGCGCACACGAGAAATAACGGGATTCACACCAAAGGTGGTCAAACTGTTGTGTTCTTTAACCCGGGTTTATGATTTGATTAACACCTCTGCTAGATGCGGGATTTCGGTTTTCTTTGATTTCTGTCGCTAATGTTCTTTTATTAGGAAAGATAGATTTTGTTGTACAGAACAAAGAATGAATGACAATCACGTGTTTATCTGAACGTAGTCTATGCAGTGTAAATCTAAAATATAAGCTTCTCGAAGATATTTAATTGAACCTTAATTCACCAGATTATTCGAACATTCAATACAAAAACGTTAAGTATATACATCGTAAGCTTTGCATCAAACAGAGTCGATGTGACATATGGCTGTTTTCTTCTGCAATTTAAATTGAATATCATGTTGCGAGATAAATGCGTGAGAACTTTTTCTGTTATGTGGAAGAAAAAGTTATGTATTGATATATTGCTTGCTGAGAACAAAAAAAAAAGTGACTGCTGAAGGATAAACTAAACGTTGCTCATGCAGTTCGAATTTCCTCGTAAAGTGTACTAACGAGAAAGTTTTGTTTACACAACAATAAAAGTGAAAAGAAATGAACGTCGTATTGCTGTCGAGCGATATAATGAGGTCCATTCGTAAAACATTACGCGAGGTAGTATTTTCTCACGACTTTCTGAAATGTTACATATGCTCTTAGCAGATCTTCTCTCGGCCTATCACCCGTGCATGTGGTACCTATAAATAAAATTTATATTTCCAGGCATTGAATCCTTCTCTTATCTAGAATTGTATAATTTAATATCCGAGTTATCCAAAAGCTTACAGCGACGAGGTAGATACAGGCTGACTAATTCTTATGTTTATATACTCATCAGTAAAGTATGAACATACAGATTTAGCTTGTATCTGTAGAAAACGATGATTAAATACTTCTTTTAGTCACGAAATGACCATTGTGTTGTAACACCAGCAAGGCAGCTGCTCAAAAAACTGTAACGCTGCCAGAGACGAAATTGTTTTTATCAAAGAAATTAATTATTACCCGTATAGAGAGTATATATCAAATATGCGACATTTGAGTGAAATATTTTAAACAAGAAGTGTTATTATGATTAAGTACCTCATCTTGCGCTAAAAATAGCGATAATTTAAGTTTAGAATGACAAGAAAGTATTGTTCAGAAGGAATGTACGTAAAGAGGTGTAAAAACACTGTCTTCCATAATTATCTATCTAAAGACGGATGTGATGTAATTTTAAGAGGACCCACAATCCTGTAGGGAGCTAAGACAATAAGCAACCACTCGACGAAATATTTCACATCAAAGGCCCTCCCTATACTATTGTCTTTCTGTAGTATTATGTGTCAAGTGCCTCAGATTCCGATGCTGGGTTAACTTGCTTCCTATTTCTCATACGTTACTTCAAAGCCCGCGAGGTCTCGGTGAGACCAACACGCCCTCTTGTGGAGAATAATTGTCAGAGAAATGTCGTTAGTTGGAAAAGCACACCAAAACAATGAAATATATGTGTTTTTGTGAGCGCCAGAAACAGCTAGCAGCGGCGAGATTAGCATCAGGAGCATGTCGAAAATGAAAAACGTATGCTCTACCAAGACTTTCTCACGAGTCACTCCAATACGTTTTTACTACGACTCCTACTATTTGTCGAAATGTTGGCGGGAACGAGTCGCACGCAACTACGTAAAAACACACTGCTCACTTCAAATTATGTCATACGTGATAAGCTGTCCATATGGCTGCTTTAAATGTTCATATGTTTGCTGTTAAATAAATATTTTTCCATTACACTAAATTCCCATGGCAGCGTTTGCTTGTGACGGAAGATGACGAATCTGGCCATTACTACAGATTGTGCGCCATGTGCCGCTCTCGCTTGTTTTGGTCGTCATTCTACCCAGGCTTTGTCAGTAATAGTCCATTACTTGGAATGACCCCATTCCTTCTCTGTTGTTTACAATAGTAGAATCCGCAGTAGTAGCAAGTATCCCAATTGCTCCAAAACATGATTGGGGGAAAAAATCCCTCAATGCTAAGAGGGTAGAATCGGGGTGCTATAATATCTGGGTTCCTTTGAAATAATGATTGTAATCCTTACATGCATAAGTCTGTTATATTATATTGTATATAAGTTATTCTATAACGCGCACAATATAGATCATGAAAAGCTGGGGGTTTTCTGTACACGTGTTAGTGTATGATAATTGTGAATTTTTCAAATAACAACTGTATTATAGTGAATGCCAAAGGTCTTTTATTCCTTCTAAAGCTCCATCGTTTTCGCACATGTCACTCATAAGTCGTCATCCGATTAAAGACATTAACGACGGAATATAAGTTGTATACAAGATAATTTTAAAGTTTCTTGTCTTCTTTTTCACGGAAAAACCACACTACGATGTTTGTTAAGTTTTTTGGTTGTTACCGCAACAGAATGTCAACATATCTTAAAGAGTTTCCATGATTTGGGATTGGAGCGACCTGTTGACCATTTCTAGATTCCCTGTACTTCTCTATACTCCTCTGTATGTTTCTAAGCGACGAAGAAAACACTTATTCAAAATTCATTATTTAATTTACCTATTTTTCCTGTCAAAATGGGGTTTATGGGAAAAACTGAATTATTCAATCAATAGTTGCAGCGCCTGATAGTAAGTTAAGTTACAGGTCGTTGTGTATTGGAGTGGTGTACTTTTAGAGAGATCTAAAATTTATATATATAGTTTAGATCACGCTTTTTAAGTGCGAAAATCTTTTGATTTCCAACGATGCGACATTGCCCCCTCTTTTGTCGCGATAACCCCAAAGACTTTCTTCCAAGAAGATCGGCAATAATGGGAGTACAAACAAATTACGCCACATCGACCATGCTGCAGGGAGGATCGCGTTAAACAAGACAATCTGGAAACAATCAGGAATCGCGACCCTATCCTCATATCGTGTTTTGTGTGTACGAGAGTCCGCGCTCGTTTTCCCACGCTTGCTAACCAATCAGACTGCCGAGACGCAATTCTGCAGACTTTTCTTCGTAAAAACAAACTCCATGCAGCTTGTGCGCAGACAGCTAACAAACTATTATGTTTATATGATTCGCATTTCGATATATTTTCTTAATGGCATTCAAATGTTCTTCTGCATTTTTTTTTTCTTCTGAGAGAAAAAAAGGTTAATTACATGAACTTTTGAATTGAAAAAATATTTTTCATTAATTGGTAACATGAAGTTTTACGGCTGTAGAGAATAAAGGACATTCTAAAATACTAATTTTAGATATTCTAAACCACAAATAGATCTTCAAATATTTTTTATTTATTTCTATGTTTAAATACCGATACTTGTGGTATGCTAAAATCAATGATTATCTTGTGATTATGACGCGATTATCTCGACAACATTATCTCCCCTTTCCATCAGAGGGACAATGCTCAGCGCGCATGTCATGGGGACCACATGGCCGCATGCCATGACTGACATGGTGTCCGATCTGCATGTCTATTGGCATTGTTCGGGGGCCGGGTTATTATACCGAATTATGTGTGCGGTGTCGTTTTGTGTAAGATAAAGCGATAAGATATTTTATAAATGAAAGCGTGAAATCAAACCACTACCATTTTCATTATATTATTAAATTTATCTATAGTTTATATTTACTTATTTATTTATTCACCAATCAAGGGCCCTCAGGGGGCATATACATTTAAAAATATAGATATTAATGTGATTATATAGTTCTTGTAAATTTTAAAAATTCTTCTTTTTTTTGTCCAGTTTTTGTTTTATTAGTTTCAATAAAATATGTTCAAATTCACACAGAAAGCGGGAGATTTTATTTTTCTATTATGACAATGTTCATTATCGTATATTCTTTATAAATTAATTAATGGGATAGATAACCATCATTTTATTAGAATTTATATCTAAATTATTTTACGGTGGTTGCTAAGTCATAATTCACTGGAAAATTACCGATTGTGCAACACCTGTCAACTTAAGGGGGATGGTAATATTAGTGTACTTAGAGATGACTGATGGCCAATAAATACTTTTCTTCATGTTTTCACACCTGCGGATCAAATTTTCAATCTACCCCCTAACATCTTCTTGTAATTGTTATGTTTTACAGTGGCGAGGATGGCACTAATCGTCCGTTCTTATCTAGCTTTTAGCATAATATTGGAAGGCTTTTTATTGTAAAAACAACAACCAGAAAATGGCTTCCAGATATGTAGATATTAAGACATAGGTGTCATCATTCTCGCATTTGCTTTCACAGAAAAACAAATATTTTATAACTTGACAGCTCATCTATGCATTTGTACACTTCAAGGAACATTGGCTAAGAAATATCGCTTTTAGCGATGTGAAATTTTTCGCCTACAAGTTTTTAAATTAATATCAGTGTTATATATCCAATTTCCTTTTTAATGAATTAAAATTGTACGCGATAAAGGTTTGAAATTTGACGGGTATAAATCTAAGGAAATTAAATTTACTTTTCCGGTTTACTTTATTCAATTTTTGACAACAAGTGCTTGTAGCGTGTATACATATACCGGTGTCAATTTCATTACACCTATGTAATTACGCCACTGCCAAGCATGTCCAATTATCTATCAATTAACTGAAGATTGTGTCAATTACTACAGTTGCCGACAACTGCGGGAAACTCACGGGGCTCACTTGGCCGGGATTAGGTTATCCCGATTTATCGCGTTTCCTTCGTGTAATTCCTTTAACATGTGCTTGTTAAATGCAAAGAAATGAACAAGTTCCTGGTCGTCAGTTGCAACCCGACGTGGGAATAAATGTTCAATATTCGACTTCCAGATTTTGTTTGCTTCATTTTTTTCTTCCCAAATAATACTCCAAATTACGAGTAATTAACACATGTTGTATAATGAACAAAATTAGATTTGATTAGCTCAAATCACATTTAACTACAATCATGGAAAATGAAAATAATTGTTGGAAACAGTCCAGTAGGAATTAGATAATAGTCTGATAAATTAACATGTAATTCGGTCCTTTTTGTTAATTATCATAAAAGCCTATTCTCACAAAGATGAAAATATTTCTTTTTGTATTTCCATTTTTGTTCTAAGAGCATGAACATAAAGCATAGCCGCGGAAGCCATAGAAAAAGTGTTAATGGAAAGATGCGGCGGGAACTTTCAACTAAATCTTTGAAGCCATTCTGTAAAATGCATTCGTAACAGTTTTCCTTCGTCTTTTGTTTGCAGGTGTCGTAAACTAATAAAAGTATATCGATCGAAGAAATCTCTATACATTGTTGGGTGACGGCGTTTGTTTGGAGTTATCACCCTTTGTCCAACATTTGAAATTTTGTGTCGCCGTTTAAAACGCAACATTCCAACTCAAAATGTCATCCACACGATGAATCAAGTGAAATGAGTAGTTAACATGGTCAGTGCATACTTTCCAGCACTGTGGGGCCACCACACCCGTAGGGTCGAAGAAATTAATTATATACATGTAGAGGTGACTAAATGAAGGCTATTAATCTTCATTACTATTGACAAGTTTTAAAAAAGATTTCAGGTTACTCATAAACGCTGCATAACTGCTAATAAATCCCGACTACAGATTGGGAACACTTTTAATGAGATTTTATGCGTGTCATGTGCATGGCATTCAAAAAAGGATAATTTCATGAATATTTATAATTAATCAAGTTAGCGCGAGAAACTTGGGAAATAATTTACAACCCACTGAGTTCTATGCATTCATTTTCTTTAGTGAAAACACCATTTTTTGACAACTGAAATCTATTACATTTTTAGTTTCAAACCATGACACAATGTTGTATTAATCATTCGAGCTTTAATTGTGTCTCTACGACCGCTAATTTCAGCTTTTAAACAGTTAGTTACACTTTTCACAAGAAGCCTTCAGCGGATTCGCACAAAGTCCCTGTTTTCATGTAGAGATAAATAAATGGAATCACTTCATAAATACTCGGGGCTTCGCTCTGGATAATAGCGGACAGTGGGGAGGGGGAATCTTGATGTTGACACGTGAAAAGGGATTTACCTGTTTATTATCATACACCGGTGAATCCCAGTGGTGGATCAAACGACAATGGGATTCAGTGATAATTCATAATCACCCAAAGCCGTGACACTTACCTGGATATTGATAATGAATTGACAGATTTTGTACCTGAAAAATATACCTAGGTGTCATCCTACCCGAAGACTAACGGACTAAGTTGAATGTCACAACATCAATTCTCGCACCCTCACAATATCGTAGGGAACATGCCTTGAAAGGGGGGGGGGGGTAGAGTTATTAATATAGTTTTGATGCTTCTGAACGTGAAAATGGAAGCGTCAAAAAGACACAAGGTCGACCCTATAGAGATAAACATAACTGCAAGTGTGTAATTATTTAATAATTTAATTCAATTATAAGTGAGTAATTTTCGAAGGTTATTGTAATTGCATAATGGGGCTTGAGGGATTTCGCTATTTCTCTGGGTATCTGTTTTCTCAATTAAGGTGTATTTTCTTTAATTATAGTCGGACTTAAGTAGATAATTGCTCTTAACACAGACAGGGATATTTTTGAGTCTTCTTTGTACGATATATCTGAAACTTACGGTATACCCAAGCTATCGACAGGTGTGTTTGAGTAATAGAGACCATTGAGTAAATAAGTTATGCTGAGTAACATTACACAATACATGTTGGAAAATAAAACAATACATATTACAACTTACTTGTTCAAACAAAATGGATATTGAATGTAAAATATGAATTATATATTTATAATATATTACATAGTCAATAGTCTATATGTTTATGAATAAACTGGTGTTTATTTGTACTACATTTTATCACCTCATATTGATAATAACAATAATCAGTCTATATGAACCTTTGAACGTCTGGAAGGAAATATCGTACGGGGTTGTCCATTGTTAAACGCACAGCAAACGTTATAAGCATGACAATTTGGCGGGAAGTATATAGTCCCCCCCAAAAATTAACATTACACATTACATTGATGTACACTCAACCCTTTGAAATATATCAAAAACAATTTTACAAATATCACAAACAACACACCATATCATAACTGATAAATTAAAAATTACTTTAATCGTCATGTTCTAATTTTAGAATAACCATCCAAAAACCAATATTTTTTAAAGTAGTTTATTTACTACAGAATAGCACGGGAATGGGAGGAAGAATCCTCAATCATTAATTGTTGTTGATCAGCCAATCAGCGACGATCATCGCGTCACTGACTGACTTAACCTGTTGAGTGACGTCGCCTCGTGTAATCAAGCTCCGCCCACTAAGCGGAGAATATATATAATAGCGGTTTGCGCGTTGTGGGTAACAAACAGCAATAAAGACACAAGAAGAAACGTACACACTTTGGATTGTTATAGCTTGAAAGTTTAAACGATTACAGCATGTCTACAGAGCTGTACCCTTCAGCATTCTATGATGTTGGGGATTTTATTTACAAACAGGTAAGATTGTTATTTTTCATTCTTAATTTTATATTGTCAGTATTTATACTTTTTTAAAAAATAATTATGTAGATGATAATGAGTATATATAGACCTGATATTCAATACGCGAATATTTAGTTAATCTTTGTATCTTAGTGATTTCAACAATTTGTAAAGTTTTGTTTATTTAAATTTATAGAGAAAAAATTTGATGAAGAATCAGATGAACGAGCGACGTGCGACAGTTACTGCAGCCACTCTGCCAGCCACTGTCGTCAAAGCTAGGACCATGTCGACAAACTCCTTCATTCCGATCGGGGGTCAGCCTCCTATGTCCGTCTCCTCCCAAGGCAGTGAGTCGTGTCTCGTGAACAACCAGGAGTCCCTTCATCGCAAGTTGGACAGAAGTATGAGTGAACCGGGTGCTACTTTAAGTTCTACCGCTGCAAGACAAAATCAAAATGTGAACTCGAGTCGTTACAAAACGGAACTATGCCGTCCATTTGAGGAAAGTGGCCACTGCAAGTACGGTGACAAATGTCAGTTTGCCCATGGTGCTCACGAACTCCGAAACTTGAATCGCCATCCCAAGTACAAAACAGAACTCTGTCGTACATTCCACACCATCGGATTCTGTCCGTATGGACCCAGATGTCATTTCATTCACAACGACGAAGAGAGGAACCAGAGTGTCAACAAGAATCACCCCGCAATGATGACCACATCCACCACAGTTCAGCAAACTTTCCCGTCTCACATGGACCAATTATCTCAGGTTAAACGCCCAACGAATTTCAGTTCTAGTTTCAATGGATCTCTTGGTTCAAGTTCCGAATCGCTTTCATCCAGTGCAAGTGACTCTCCGAGCCTTAGTCCCATTTTCTGGGGCAACGATGACATTTTCAGGGATTTTTCCTCCTCCTCGCAGTATTCCAGTAGTGGATCTAGCAGCCCGGTGTTCGATTATTCGGCGGATCCTGCTTCGTCGTTGGCGGCTAGTTTCCTTACTCCTTTAAATGTTCAAACCGCTGCCACCGCCAATCAAAATCTCGCTTCGGAAATTAACATTCTTCAGCAGCAGATCAACGTTATAATGAATCTTTCAAATCAATGCAATAATAACCCTAACCCTAATGTGTTCGATTCAGCAGCACCCACGTGGGATCTCGCGGCCCCAGCGCCCCACTCCCCTCCCGACAGCATTTCGGGGGACAGTCTTGGCAGTGCCTCTAGTGGAAGTTGTGGAAGTATTAACACTTGTGAGTCTCCATTGGACGTGAGCAAATCCCTGCGTCTTCCCATTTTTAACAAACTTTCTCTTGATGATTAAAAACTGTTGGAGACGCTTACAACAACTAAAATTTGCGCACAAGTTTAAACTTCAGAAATCAAATTGCCAAATAGACGTTTGCCGACTCGAATGCTTGACTTAAGTAATTGCAGACTTTTTATTTATCGTCTTTTTTTCTGTTGAGAGAATCAAGGGAAGAAACCTTGTTAAACATTTTTCTGTTGAATGGTTTTTGTTTGACCTACGATAGACGAATCTTGTATTTTACCAAGATTTGTACGGAAAGTTTGTGTATGTTGGTTTAACTTTTTGACAAAGTAGTTAAAATCGTTGTAAACTATGCAAATTCTTGTTTGTCCGAATGTAATATTGATAAACTCGATCAATCTCTGATCTATTGATTTATGTAAATGGGATCCAAACATTTTTCATGTACTCGACATATTTTAGACAAAATTCATTACAAACTTTATTTTGTGATTTTACACAGGAATCCATTGTGACGTTTGCATGTCTAATTTATTTTCTGCACACTTCTTCAATTGTGCTACATACTACGGCATTTTGCATTTATCGAATCATCACTCTCCGTTTAACTTATCAATTTATTTAATTCAACCCTGTATTTCAGACATTAAATTATTTATTGAAACATTTTCACAAGTTATTTAAGTTCACGTCGTGTGTGTGAGGAGGTATGTGGACTGAGAGAGGAAAGTTTTATATCTACATTATATATATATTGTTTTTTATTTCGTTAAATTATGAAAAGAAAGTCGCCAAAGATATGGTTATATGTAACTTTTCATTCAAATGTTCATAAAATCCATATTGTGTATATTTCATTGTGTATTTATGGCCCAAGCAGGTCTATTTTTCATTTGAATGCCAATTAAATTAATGAAAGCTTTAATTATCTTTTAGTTTTACTTTTTTACGGGTGTACAACCACCTGTGGAGTCGTTTATTGAGTAAATTGAAGTAATCAAATGGGGTCGCAGCTAGATCCTCACTTTCACGGTCTAGTGACTCGGAATCGATCGAATTCTATCCGGTCCTGACACTGCATGGGAATTTCGTGTCTCGTTGTTAGACCGAAGAAAAACATTATGTAATGAATGGGTGTTAAAAACAAAGACTGACTGAGGAGAAACCTAAATGGCTTACTTTTGAAAATTATACTAATTAATGATACAGCTTGTATTTTTGATAAAAATTACGATCGTGGGAAAGTTTAGAAAAAAGCTACTCCTGCTGAAGTTTGTGACGTCAAATTTCATTCAAGTGTTTGTGTCTTGTTGACGTTTTGACGTCATGAATGAAATGGCCTTGAGATACATATTGAGGGGAAAACGATAACGATTTTAACCTTGTAGAGATGGTAAAAACTGCTGGGCAGATTGCATCTCGATATTATAGCCAACAGT
Source organism: Magallana angulata (assembly GCF_025612915.1). Taxonomy (NCBI): domain Eukaryota; kingdom Metazoa; phylum Mollusca; class Bivalvia; order Ostreida; family Ostreidae; genus Magallana; species Magallana angulata. The sequence goes on from NC_069113.1 coordinate 13,856,735, forward strand.
GTTTTAGACTGAAGATGAAATATTTGCTTATCTGTGGAACTCCGGACAACTCGATAAATGCGTTGTTATCTGTAACACATGGTTAAAATTCAGCAATAAAATTGCAAAATGTACGTTCTCATTTCTGTTTAACTGATTGGGTATTTGAGAAAAAGGTGAATTGTAGCCGTATGGTCGAATGTGCTGTAAAGTAAAGAGCACGTGTAAATTTCACAATTCGTCTGTGTATTTTAGGGAGCACATGACCTCGATGATCTTCCTCAAGTTGACAACTCAAGAAAGATTCCCATGTATGCAGTGTGCATGTTCTGATGAACAAAGCTAGAACAAAGAAACGGCATACTATAGATATAAGTTACCTATCAAATTATTAAATATTGTCATATTTAAATGACTGCTCGGCCAACTGCTACACGGACTTAAAATAGACGCACGATCACTGCGGAGTTAACCAACCTTAATATAATGGGGGAAAAAACTTCAAACGATTAGTCGCTGTGACATGAAAAAAATGAATAACGACTCAGATACAAAAGACACAATACACCCGTACCGTGTAAACGTGAAATATACCCCCCCCCCCCCCCCTCAAACCGAACAATCCAGCTGACTTTAAAATAACAGTGCGGACTTTTTGACGGTGAAGTTTAGTGCTTTATAGATATAAACATATACATACAAACTGAAACACAAATATCTATTCGTTTCCCATGATTATCTGACGGCCGGATTAAAACAAAGTTTAAATGTCCTACGATAAGCAGGACAGATACTCTGCAGTTTAGTTCTCGAAGCCCACACACATACACACGTGTTAATAAGGTATAGTTTGGGGTTTTCTAGTGATCTAGCCTCTTGAGACTTTGGGTTGCATTCGCTACCGAGTATCTGAACAAAGAACAAAAATATTGTGCCCCACTCGATGGATATTAGAAATACTGCTTACAAAGAGCAGAAGAGCACCGCCCGAAATTGTCGTTACATAAACTTACATTATGCGTATGTAACAGTGTGTGTATATATATATATATATATATATATATATATATATATATATATATATATATATATATATATATATATTTATATATATATATATATATATATATATATATATATATATATATATATATATATATATATATATATATACACATATATATATACACACACACACACACACACACACATACAAGTTTGATATAGCATGCTTCACTTGATTGGTATAACAATAAATTACTGTTTTCCTACGAGCACTGCCGTGCGATGTGTAAAAGTATATCTGTATGTTATGCAGATTGCGATCTGCGGGCCAGTTATGACATTTGTGAGCCCGGAGTTTTTAGCTTCAACTGCGCGGCCTTCACCGCTTTTCGTCGTAAAGTATGACATCCCCGCCTCCCCAATAGTATTATAAACCACCAACCCCCCCCCCCTCCCAACAGCAAATCTACAAGACTCCGCATTTAACAATATATGGTGGTTTAGCCATCGTATATTCTCACCCCCCTTAACCCCTTCCCCCCCCCCACACACACACAAGTCCCTTGTCAAGGGATATATCGTTTTCCCACTACTTCCTTATAGCAATAAAAAGTGTTCTCTTGCCCGCCCCCCACCGATGTCTCGTGGGTGAATGGAATACACCATGACAAAGCAGCAGCTAAACTTGTCTCTTTTGGTGAGCCTTGTGATTGACAAGTCGTTTTGTGTACGTTTTCTCGCACGTCGTCCACATTCGCCTATATCCCCCTAGTATAACCTTTGTTATGATCCATGAAATTCCAATAAATGACCCAACTTTCTATAAATCATATCACTTTCGGAGCGACTGTACACCATGCGCCATTTTAGAGAGCACCAACAATTTATCTAACAAACAAACATTAGTTTGGCTGTCTGTATATATATAATATATTTATAACCCTGTTCTGAAATAATATGTATATAATCATTAAATATGTACATTATCTACATCCTGAAGCGCGCTGTTATAAACAGAAATAACTCAAATTGTAGGCTTTTCAAACGGCAGATAAAGTATGAAATTTACCAACAACAGAAAACCTTTAAAAAAATTCAAATTCAGCATAGAATCTGCACTGATAAAGCGTACAGGCTTTCGTGTATATAAAAACAGCCATCGTGTTTTATATTTTTTCGGCGATTAAAGCTTATTATCTCGGATAAGTACAAATCTGTAAATGACACGGAATATATATGTATCATTTATATCTATATATACAGAATTTTATATCAGTTGTTTATTGATACTTATGCAAACCTATGCATGTCAGAGATTTCAATAAAATACCCACTAAAGCGCCTGCTCTTTTCAGGGGAGCACGGTTTAGTCAGAGATTGGGACCGTCACCGGCGCTCGTAAATTCTGCCACAGCCAGCGGTGACCACGCGTATACTTATATATTACTTATGTAGATATATATGTATGTGTGTGTATACCTAGGTGTCGTCCGTGCGTTATGTGATGTGATGCACCTGATGACCGATTGGCACAGCAAACAAGATATTGATAGTCGCTCATTCTGAGCGTCGTAAACTAACGAACGGAGGCAGTATGCGGACCCCGAACCAAGTCATCCCCACCCCACCTCTTTCTTTCCACTACCCCCGCCACTAAACTCCCTGTTTCTCGTAATAATTTAAATAAACGCCTGTGACTTAATAAGATTTTATTTAAAAAAATTTAAAAAATGAATTACTTTGTTGTTTTGAATAAAAGTGCGTGTTTGGAAACATTTATTCTAGTGTAGGAATAATCTGCATGTAGGAGTAAAGGAATGAAAACTGCACAAACACACCTATAGACCTATAGTTAACAGGTGTTAATTGACAAAGGTTGTTACATGCGCAATAAAACGAAATATCACAAATATCCATAAAGAGGCAACCTATCAATGTGTATTTGTTTTAAATATTCATTTATCTACTTCAATTAGTTTATACTGTTAGACATGAACTGCCAGACAAAACTTTAACCCGTGGCTTACTCATCTAATACCCCGTTTTTCACACCTGTTGTAGTGAATCACATTCCTATGACTTTATCATCAACACCTGTCTACCTGTCTCCTCATCAATTAACGGTGTTAATTATTAAAGTGCAGCGGACTACTTTATATACTAACAAACATATAATTCCTCTATATGTATACACGTTTCTGAATTATGTATGTCAAATCTTTGGAGGGATAAGATTCAATATTTAAATAACTCTAAAAGTCATGTCTAATAAATCAATATTTTAATATCTCGAAATTTTGCGGCCATATCAGACGACCCTCACATTTATCATCACCGACCGAGGCGGATGTAACTTTCCAATTCATTTATTCCCGTCACAGTCTCTCATTTCTGTCCACAAATACACGTTTTCTCTTCAGACTTCAAAATATTCAGGTGAACAGTGTCACATGGTAGCGAATTAATCCACATCCTGAAAGAAATATTAAACCTAAGATATGCAAATTTTTTCTCGGCGAGACTGACATAACATTCTTTTACTCGTAAAAATTACTGCCCGGTTGTGACAATTATGAACATTTAACCTGGCCGCTCTCCCTCGTGAAATAGGAAAAGTCAAGACAAGGAAAGTCAGGCCATGAGATGGTTTCTATATGCATGAAGACGCATAATGCATTTGTAGTACATCGGTGTATGAACGTCAACAGGCACTGGCGTCCGAATATTCATTAAGCTGACAGGGACCTCGACCCATGGCCAGCACTGTACTGGCTCACTGGTCAGCTAAAGTCAACTAAGACTTATATATGGGCTGTAGAGATCATCAACCGCGCCACGCTGTTTATCTTTGCTCGAGACGGACTGTACACATAGACATTGTTTGATGTACCAAGTACACATAGAATGTCGTAATCTCTCTCTCTCTCTCTCTCTCTCTCTCTCTCTCTCTCTCTCTGGAATTTCTCACTTTTTCTTTTAGAAATCATTATCAAACACATAAACACAAATTTAATAAGATTTCCAAAAAGGAATTGGAACCTTATTAATAGTCATTTATTGTAAATCTGGCGGACAAATTCAATGCAAATGTATATTAGTCCATTTCTATATATATATATCATCTTTGGCAAAATTGAAAGTTTCTATTTATGGATTTATCATTCAGCTGACAAGCACAGAAGTATATATATCTATATATTTGACATTATATAGTGCAGTTCGTCAATAAAATCTTAATTAATTAATTAATCATTAGGTTATCCGTTGATTAGAACAACGAGGAATGTAGAAGGTCACCGTGTTCACAAGTTTTCAAATCAATGTCTTTTTCTGGAAACGAAAGTCATGAATTTGATTAAGGAAGTAAATTAAAGAGTTAACTTTATTAGAGAAGTGGAATGAGAATTAGATGCGTAATCAAACACAGTTTAATGATCCAGAAATATGCCTTTGAACGAACCGACTATCTCGCCAAATATCTTCATAACGGGGAATTTTTTTCATCAAGTAATATGACAAATGAATGAATTTGTTAAATGCATGTTTTGTGAAAAATTGAGACCCCTAGGCTTTGTAATTAAAATGTGATAGTTTACTCTATATCCGGAGGGCTTACACATAACGGTCTTATTACCACCAACAAAGGTTACTTAAAAAAATAAACATGAACATCATTTGGTCTGTATCAGCTTCTTTAATCTTATCTCCAACAATATAGTCGATACTTCGATTAGTGGGTCCGACGGAAACCGATTACCGCCCCTGGTGACGGAAACTGGCGCTAGATTAAAAGGAATGCTACCCCCTCCAGGCCCTTGACCTCAGAATTAAAAATGCATAAAACTTTGGTCACCTGGATTAATTTTTCGGACAGAAATGAGGTTTCCAACTTTATATATATGAATATATCTCAGCGTCACGAGCTAGCAGTAGGACCTTGTACACATTTGTCGTTTGCCAGGGAGAAGCGACACAAGAAATTAATGACCTATATTTAATTTGTTTCAGTCTACAACACAAAACTTATGTTAATTATGTCAAAGTATTTCTACAATGAATAACAAGTAAAATTCTTTTTACACCCTACAGTCCGCCAATTTGGTCATCGTCAAACACAATATTATTCCTACATCACTCCAAACGTTTTTAAGCCCTGATTCCTAAATCTCTTCATTCTATAGTCATCATTTTGTTCATTGTGATTGCGATAATGCAAATTGCTTGATACATTTGGACGATAAACCCCGATAAGCCCGCATCAAAGCCAATTGAGGCAAAGTGGTCTCTAAATGGCCGCGGTCGGAGAACTGCAGACTGGGAAAAGGCCTTTTCTAATTTTTTTTTATTATAGTTTTTTTCAGGGAGGAAATACATGGATTGGTAGCTAGGGACGAGGGTGTATTATCACCGCTTATGGAGTCTCCGACATCGATCTTGCGTTTTCGATTGGCGCTAGTTCTTTCTAGCTACACGGGTATTGCCTAGCCCTCTTTGAGCCAGTCCCCTATACAATTCCACCTCGCTAGGATATTGATCCCGAGCAAAGACTTAGATAAGATAGTCTAGAAAGTACATTTAATATTATTTTAAGAAATATTGATGTTCTCTTAAACTTATCGAATTTCAATACTTTGAAAACGGATATGTTTGTATTAATAAGTTTGATAATGGCGTTTGGGGGGAAATGGGACCATGGTCGTGCACGCAGTTACAGAAGTATTTTCATCAAGGGTCTCAAAATAAATGACTTAAATTAATTTTCTCAAAAATATAATTTATGACGGGTTAGGTCTGGGTGCCATTGAAGTCTTGCCAACTGCAATGAGATTGGTGGTTAGAACAGAGGCGATTTGGGACCGAGTTAACCAAAGATCGACAAAGAAGTCCTTTAAGATTATTTATGAAGATTTCTATAGCTAGGACCCACGAGTATTTACTTAGAATGTTACAAGATATTTGGTGTAAGTCCGATACAACCTGGCTTTGGTACCCTCACAGCAAGCTAACAAAAGCAAGATTCATATGCAGGCACTGCACATAAGTGTTAATTAATATCCACTGTAAAGGGATTTGTAATCAATATTCATGGTACACCCACTGCCATTCAAACACCGTTAGTATATGTCTTCAATTTAATATACATCTTAAACAGATAAAACATCTTTCACAAAACGTTTTTGTCGTTTACTTTTTTCCATTGTCCAAAGTGTCAAGAGGGGGAAAGAGAAATCTTTTCAAAATGTAAAGATTTAGACAAATATAAGTCACCACAACGATAAAAAAAAGTGCCACTGTCACTCTTATAAACCCCCACTTTAATTGAAGAAGATTATAACCACATTGTCATGTCAAAAAGACATAACAAAAACACAAGCATTATTGCACACAGGTAGCACAATCAAAGCGTTCTAAGGATTAAGATCGCTACCCGGGTGTTCTTCAGAGATTTCAGTTTCACCCGATACGTTCCGATAGAATCGCAGACTTTCAGAAGTGTGCATTTCAAGAGATGTTGAAATAGTTACTATACATGCATTTAGAGATGTCACTTATGATAGACCCTCTTCACGGGCTCTTGGCCAAGACGTGGAAGAAACTGACGAGTTAAAGGATAAGTGAGGTGCCCCCGGCGCTGATCCAACCGATAAAGTCTGGTGACAGTCATCTCGTCACAACTATCAAACTGAGCGCGGAGGCATTGTCCTAAACGGATACTGTGTGTAATCTCCTCAGAGGTTTTTAAATCTGAAGATAAGAAAGTGAAGAATTAGAGAAACCCTAAACTCTGCCCGGGTGTATCAACAGTAAAGGTTTTCTTTTTACACAAACATGCTTATTCTATGCATTAACAAAGAATATTCAGTCTGGCAAACACCAGTCCTTCTTGTACTCTGAAGGGGAATTTTTCAAACTTAGCCATCTATCTCAATATAAAAAACAACAACCAAAAAACCTTTTCAAAAGAATGTATAGAAATATGTAAATGAGCAAGATCCATTTCATTATCGAAGCGCATCCAGAATTTCCTTCTAGTTTCATCGCCATTCAAAGAGACAATTACCTAAACAAAATGGACGATAAATGGTGGCATTACTTGATTTTATCGTGACTTGCAGTACAGATAAAATCGACCCTCACTCAGCTAGATGTATTTTCGCTTGAATTCTTTTCCTTTCTATTCATCGTCGTGTCTGGAATACAAAATAGCAATACCCTGTATTCAGTTTCACCATCTCTCGCGCAAATAACGCCCGTATTACAATAGACTGAATCCGGGTGCCACGACCTCATCTTTCATTCATTGCAGAGCGCTGCGACGACCCGAATCACGTGACAGTTCTATCGTATTTCTTATTTTCTTTGATAATAATAACACGATGCGTGATTTCATCTTTTATGTTTTCTTTTACATGCACCTGAGACTCAGATATTAAATTTTCTATTCGCTACCTTTTTACCCGTGCATGAGAAGATTTTCGCACTTGTTGCAGAGAGCCTAGCTGTCACCCCATAAAAGTAACTAGGATAATTTTGCGGTTCACCAACCCATGGAGAAATTTTTATGTATCGTTATTTGTATTCTATTTTAATGGAATATTTATAATCTGAATCGGAGTGGGGCAGTCACGTTATGTCTGGCGACTTCTTCAATCACAACACGCCATATCGACTCGCTGTAGTACTGGGGTCAGCTTCCCCCAGAACAGTTCGGGGTCTCAGTGACACGGGGGTGACGACAGCATACGCGATGTTTGCATTTGGTGTACAATGTACAAACGTACAAACGTTTTGTGAAAGATCTTCTATCAATGTAGATCAGAAGTCCGGCGTACATACGGTGACATTTGGTGAAATTAGCCACCCCAAAAACCCCCCAAACGTTGTCAAGTTTAGTCGTTGACAACTGCAATTAACAGTTCTTTGGCGACACAAACTGTTCCCTAGTCTCACTCATGCCAGTCACACAGTACTATATGGGACCCAGTCTTCAGCACCCCCTGCAGCGGGCACTTGCCTTTTTTGCGGACCTTTCTATTTTTGAATGACAACTAGTGTTTGGGTTAACAGTACTCCGAAAAAGTCAAACACTGTAAATCCATTTCTCTCTCTACAATTACCTATTTTCCCCTCACAGTTAGACATGCTCTCCATATGTATTTTAAAGAGTTTTATGATCTCCTCAATTTTTATAATCTCTTGTTAAGATTTAACTTGGAAACGGGGAGATAAAAAGACTGCGTTTTCAGCGACTGAACATGTATTTTGACATCTTTATGTGATTACTACCCAAGTTGATCGACATTATCGGGGGGCCAATAAACGACAGCTACCAAACAGACTTTATGCAATTATCTAACTTTAGCATAGAACCACGGTTTAAGGTTTGTTTTATGACTGTATAGGCCTTTTAATCCACTTCAAAGGACGAATATATGAGAGGTTTTGAAACAAAGCGTGTACATTTTTTTTTGTTTAGACGCCAATTACACATATATCAAACGGATTTCGAATTTGGCAATTTGGTGTCGGTTTTAACTGATTCTGATTATAAGTTTTGGAGACTCTCGGAGTTCCTGATGTTATCTTTCCATCGGTACGGAGAATCAGGTAATACTCAAGTCCAGGCCCTGATAGTCCTCAAACCTTTGAGTCACTTCAAAGTTCAAGGGTTTCATAGGACCAACATCATAGAAGCCTTATCTACAGATTATTTTAGTACTTATGTTAAGTTGCGTATGTCACCATTTACACTTGGGGGCTATACACGTCTGTATTGTTTAATGCTCTTTGTTTTTGTAGCTAAATACAAGGATGGTGTCCCTTTTACACCTTGCACAAAAAGAACTGCGAATACAATTGAAACCATACATCCATTTTTCTGATTAATTTATCAATACAACATAAATATTATTGCATCAACATATGGTTATAATCTTCATAGGGACCGCTAGCACTTGAAAAAGTTGAAGTGTTATAAGTTAATGCGGATTGGTGAGGATTAACTAATAAAGAATTAGTGTTAATGCCCATCTATAACCATGCTCATTTCGAAGTCAATTAAAGGTGTTTATTATAGGTACTCTTTCAAGGAATATTTGATTTTGTATTGATATCTTGTTAATCACATTTGCCTGAAAAAACATAGGCTTATTTTGTTTCTTTCTTCTTCGCAATCCGGTGTTTGGCTGTGGTTTTAACAATGTAAACAACAAACAGCACAAGGATATTATTTACGGGGGATTTCAGCACTTTACAGAAATTGTCTGTATTTTGTTTCTTTCTTTTACACTTTTTCTTCTGTGAGTTATAATTACGCGTGTCTAGATACTAACAAAGGCCGTAGGGAGCGCATACTGGGTTCTTTTGACTTTCTTCAAATGGTAATATTTATTCTCTTCATCGGATTCTAGTAGAAACTTTTGTGAAACTGAAGCGGGTAGTGTGGACACATTAAATAGCAAACACTCCAGAACAAACTAATTGAAATCAAACACCAGCTTCCCCCCGTACAGTTTAATCAAAACTCACAGAAGTTTAAGTAAGAATATGTCTGAGTTAATGTATCTCGGGCTTTATCATTGTCCCCTCAGTTGGTAGCTACGTTTAACTTAACCACACCTCTGTCAAATTCTAAGCTCCGGACAATTAGAAGTACTGCTGGATTTCAGATTGACTAGGAAAACACTTGTACAGTTCAAATGGACTCTAGGATTACGTATATATATATTAATACACACTAATAGCATACACATTTTCCAAGAGCATGGAGATTGTCTTTGGTTCAATATTGACTCTCCGATTTATCCAAAGGGAGATATTAACCTGCTCCACTACTACAAGAGACCTTCACCCCACTTCATTATTTTCATGTCAATAAACCTTTCTGTGCTTCTCAAATATAAGAAAGGAAACATAGACAAGAAACTGGATTACAAATCAATTAAAGGATCTACATAAGGGTACATTTTGGCTGGAACAAGAAACAGACGACTTTGAGGCGAGAAATGGCGGGAACAGGTCGAAGAGTTCATGCGACCTTGTCATACGAATTTTTTTCTTTCATAATGTTTTGTTTGTTTGTTTTTTTTCCATTGAGGAAGAAAGTCAATACAGTGTAAAATGCTCAGGTTGGTAAACAACCCACTCCCCGGCTGTATTTTACATAACATGTTCCCTTTTTTCAGTGGAAGTTCATCGATAAAATCGCACCCTGTAAACAAAACAACGATATTGACATAAAGTATCATATATTTAGGAGAAATAAATTCTCATCCCACCAGGAAGATTTTTACGCATGCTCTACACTTTTGTGAAAATTTTGGGAAACATTCCAATGCGCTATTCGGAGATTTGGTTTCCGTCATAGGAGAGAGCGTCATTTCCTTCGTTTTGTGACTGAACACTCGCACAATAATGTATTTGTGCATCATAAGTCTACAAGTACGAAGTGTATGCTAGTACAGACGTTAGTATAAAGCCCTTGTCACGTCAGTTAAAAATTATTTTCAAGTGCATTTTTACACATCTGCCGAAAATTTACTTTTTTTTTTCGTGTAACGTTTCGGTCCTCGACAGTAATATATCATTTTTTAATGCGTAATTGGTAAATGGAGCGGTGGTCTGATGATAATTCTCTTTACCTTAAATTACACAATCGTTGTAATTAGAATGAAATAGATGGTATAAATTGTCAAACGAGGTTCGTTCCGGATTCAAGCAAAATTGAACTTGGCAAGTACGGCGATCCGTGAAACCAGATCATCACTGTCGGTTTGCCATGTAAACTTAACTTTGTGAACCCGATCTTAGCATTCTCTTTTAAAAACTCATCACAGAATATGATATCAAACACTGAAGGCAGCCATTTAGAATTTTAATTAGTCAAAATCATGCAATAATGTAGAGGCCAGGTGTTTGGTTGCCGTACGAATGAATTCACGTGTTGGTCTCGAACACTGTATCAATGTGTATTACAATAGCGCTCTGAACACGCCATTGGATATCTATATACAACCTTACAAAGATGGGTATTAAAAACCCCCACAGAATCAGCTTCTGAAAGGAGTAGGTTTTTAAGTGGGTAACTACAAAATCTCTTATTGTAGCAATTGTATCACATTTAAAAATCGGTCTGGTCACTCTATTGTACAGGTTCCACGGATAATTGGTATATAAGTATTCAATGATAATGCATCGTCATCCAAATGCTTCCCCACGGGTAGTTAGCCTACTCTGAACCAAGTCCAATTTACTACTGAAAGACTAACAACTGCCTCCTTACAAAGGGATTATCTGTTCTCCCGATACACTGTAGGTCCTGCGGTTTGTGTTATGCAGCTTTTTTGTTCCTCTTGTGGTATTTTAAGATTTTTTGGGATTAGAGCAGAGACCTCGTTTGTTATTTTGAGGGAGAAAAAAATGGTAAACAACTAATTATCGGGATTTGATTGTCGAGAAATCGCCCCCAAACACACCGAGACTTTGGGACCTTACAGACTTGAGTTAATCTTAACGTCATCAAAAGTTATTAAACTTTTCACCTACTTTTATATCTCGCGAAGTAAAAAAAAAAAAATAACCGGAACATGGAACGGTCAACTAAGAATTTTGAACTGCTCGGTCTTAGTCTTATTTACCAACTATTGTAAATCTTTTAAAAACTTCCTCAAGATATACATTTGAACTTTATTTCATATGAAGCGCCACGACGTTATGTATCGTATTATTAAAAAATAATCAGATAAAATCGCAGTGCTTTTTTATTAACCCCCAAAATACAAAGAAATATGAAAAATAAGGATATTTTTTCTCTTCTAATATTTAAGCAAAACAGTAGTTGCAATCCATCTCCGCTAAATCTCCTTGTAAAAGTCTCCCTGAAAAAAAATAATGTGTGACGATAAGAGTTCTACCTACACCATTCCGTCATGTAATTTCAGGTGACATTCTTGTTTCTTTCCGGACAACACGGAACTTGGACGCAGGCGACAAGGCAAAGAACACGTGTTTTTGCATTTAAGTGCTAGAAAACTGGGTTATTGTTTTACGTATATCAAAGCGATTTTACAAAATCGGTAGAAAAACTCATTAACTTATTTTAAATTGTAAAAAAAAAAAACACACAAAAAAATATATTTTTCGTCGATAAAACAGAATAGATTTTTAAAAATAAACATTGTTCGATCGATATATTTAAGGCGTTGTAATTGATCTAAAAACAAAGTGTGAATTGTGTGAAACAATCATATGTTCATGGACGTTGTTTACGCATTTCAAAAAAAATAATCTTTTAAAAGAAAAAAAATCGAATGGAGATAAGTAGTTGCAAGGCAACGCAAATTTTTAGCTATCACGTGAATGAACACGCAAGAATGCACTCTGCCCTCCGGTGATTTCGACTCACTTTTCTACATGTAAATGATATCACTGTTTATGAATGTACACATGAGGAAAGCACTTCAGCTTGTTCCGCAGCACAGAGCGGGAATTTCCTGTGACTAAAGGCACTCAAGAACTTTGAATTTGTGCGGAACGACTCTTCATCAAACAATGCTTGTTTTCTCCGACCCGACACATAGAGCAAGTTTTAATGAGAACTTAATTAGAAAGGGAAAGCGACATCTTATCACGGTCCTACAAATATGATTAAAACTGGAGGGAAGCCAAATCTGATGTGGCTGTCCTTGTGTTGGTACAATTGTACACACTTGTAGGCTCTTCACAATGGACACAGAGAGATTCTTGCTGCTTGTTGTAATAGGCGAGAGTACATGCATAATGTCTTGTCGTTTTTTGTAGCGCTAATATCCCTTATACATTTAGTACATACATGTATACATAGGGAGGATATTTAAAAAGTTTGCTTTACCCCAGCACGGTATTTATTAGTGTGTCAACACTCATCTCCAATTGTCTATGCCAAATGCATCAGGTTGTGGAAATCCGGGGCATTCTATTGTTTAGTTATGGTACCAAGTAAATGACCTGTGCAATCGGTCCCCCACGATCTCTCACAGACTCGAGATCCAAAGCCCACCTTCCAGGCTTTTCTTTAGTGCTCTTCTACTTCAAGCCGCTTCTCACCTTATTATGTAAACTTGAAAGTCAGTGACCCCCTTTTCAGAGATTTTTACATACATATCTCACCTGCATAAAATATACATGAGAAAGTACAAGGTTCGATAAGTTGTATTGATTTGATGTAGGGCAAATTTCCCCTCCCCCACAGTATAAGATATGGGTAGTCAAAAAAAGGCCCTAACATTCTTTCAAGTCAATTGAAAATATAACACCCTCTTAAATCATAATAAGGCTATAAAAAGCACATGACAAATTGCCCACAATAAATATCTAAAACAAAAGATATATTTAAGCCGCTCTAATTCGAAACACTTCACTATTTGTTTAAAAAAGGAAGTTCAACTATACGTTTAGAGTATAGTATTTTCGAATACGAAAGGGGGATATTTGAAAATCGAGTTCGAATATCATTAAATGATTTGAAGCAAATTAGGTTTAAATCAGACAAACTTTTATATCAGCATAATTAATTAGTCAATAAAAGAAAGGTTTGGGAATAAGCTTCCGGGAAAGTCTGGGGGCATTCCTGAAAATCTGACGCTGACAGCTGGCATTCTGGACGAAAGGATCTCCAATATAGAAATCCAATAAGGACAAAACCTCTCAGTTCATCAAACCTGCCGGAAATACATTCAATGTAGTTTAAAAATATGCCTATCACATATCGACCTTCGATCACGTTTGAAATCTAAAATAAAACGTAATCAACAAAACTCATCAATACTACTCATGGTCACGAGTTAAATATGCAGAGAAGGGGCTCCCATCCAGTGTACTGCCATTACGCTGTGTTGACCCCGGAATTCGGTCCTCGCAGTGACGGTTCTGTGAGTCAGTTAGTACATCTTATTGTTCCGGACCAAGCCCGTCACCCCGCCCTATCTTAATGCAACCCTCTCTCGTAAACACGTAGCTAGCCGTGGGTATATACGTATACCCCAATCAAAAAACAGAAAGAAACCGCGCATCCGGAAATAAAATGCCTCCTTTGAGTCTCATTGAAGGGGATAATTTTTTTCATGGCACTCATTTTGTAAACTCGTACATGCGTAATATTTGTCTTTTTAACCGTAATTCAAGGCTGTTCTCTGTGTCTTGATTTGCTCTGTGAGGTCAACCCGGGCATTCTAAAAACTCGGGCATTATATCGCACACTTTTTACTTGTGGCTCGATGCACCCTGACTTTATCTCTGTCTCTGCTGTCAACAACCTGTTTATTTCGGGGTTGTCAGAACAATGAGTCTAATTTGGCAAAAGAAGGCCTGTTGGAACATATTTTACGTTGTTATGACGTTTTTGCCCACAAAACACGTTTGTATTTAGTTTTATTTTTTATTCCGTTGGGAAGTGATTCATTCACCTTAAAGACATTGAATTGACAATGACTGATCAATATGCATTGTACATGTATACAAGTGCATTAGATTTGACTTAATTTAAAATCTTAAACAAAGAACGACAGACGGACTAATGAGTAAACAAACACGGTCAAGACGCCAAGTTCCGGTCACTCATAACTGTGGTCTGTTTCTAAGTTAATGACGCAGAGAGCATGTTATAAATCGGAAACTGTTTAACAATGTCGGCCACCAAAGTGTGTGTAACGTCCGATTACAGCTCTATAAATAAAACCTTCCGCCAATATTCATCCACGACCATATAATTCACGTTATGTAACAACCATAGTACAACATAGTAACGAGATAGCAAGAATCCATTCAGTATTCACGTCCGGTACTGCGAGGTCCTTTCTTTTGACTGTCATAATTGTATTTAAAGCAATATCTGTGACCTAAAGACCATAATTCACTCAAAAACAGCCTTATAATTCCAAACAGTCTTGGAACATGGGATGCTGCGGAATTTGATTGGTTCGTGGTGAATATATGCCAACAACGGCTCGTTCAACGTTCAACAAATCAGAAACTGCTCATGTTTAAAACATTCTGTTGAATACATTCAAATATCGTAAAAACAAGGCGAACTATCGTTTTTATGGATGAATTAATAATTAACTTATATTCAAAATCTAGCGGAGAACTTTGAGGCATGTTTTATGCAAATGACTTGCTCAAGGCACCTTATACATCACTTTCTATATTTATTACTTTGTCTACGGAATATTAAGAATATGAGCTAAAAACCGAAAGACGCATTCCATGAACGAATAATAACTCACGAAGTCATTTGTTTTCTACGCTCTGACGTGAATTTGTTTGGAAAACAGATTTGTCGAAGTTACGTCAGAGATAAATTTGAGCGTTGCTGTTTGCGTACCACTTTATTATTGTCCAGTACCTACTTGGAATCTGAAATGACGAGTCCAAAAAATTAACACGAATATACATAACTTAGAAACCAGTGCTAGAATATAATTGTAAAAACAGACGTAATGCATTCGTTACAAGAGAAAAAAAATGATGTCGGAACAAATTGCTGAATAAATTCGGAAAGAGTCGTTTAGTTAAGTTAAGTTCACATCATCAAATTTATGACTTTTAAATATATCTATGATTTATCACTTTTATTTGAAATGAGTTCTGTGTACACAATCACAAAATGCTTTAAAATGTTCAAAAATGAAGAGAGGATCCGATATGCAACACCATGTTTTCTTCCAAAACAAAAAGAACAAAAAAAAATGTTTTTAATCTAGTGCAAATATACTGAAATATTTTGAATGTACCGCGTGCCAGTAAAAAAACCCTACAATGTTATAACTTGTAATTTTAGTAATTAAATATATTTAATGTCAACAGATGAATTGAATTTTGAATATTTACAGAATATACATGTACTTTTTTTTAGCATCAAGGATAATTGTAGGTATCTGCATGTGTGAAAGAATATACCTTCATTGTGCACAGAAAAATAATAGACAGATTAGCATATAAAGAATCGTGTTCGGGGTATCGTATCCCCCCCCCCCACCCCGCACCTGGATCTCATCTGCCTGTTAAATGGTCCTTGAAATCCAGTATATTACACGAGCCCTTAACTAACTGTGTAGGTAAGTGAAATAATTAATAAAGTAATAATATAAAAAAGTGAGAGAGTTAAATGGTACGCCACCTTCCATCAAACAAGCACCTGTTTAAAATATATCCGTATTTTATGGCCATTTAATAAAAAAATTAGCTCAAAACAACCTTTTCACGAATCAGTCCATTTCATTTTTTGTTTGTTTGTCTATAAATTAAGAATATAACACCTTATTCCCCCTAATAAGTTGGAGTAAGTACATTGTAGTAGACCAGTATTAGTGGCACAGTGTCACAATTATGTGTCTTTAGGGTCCACCCGATCATCGCTATCACAGAAACACCCTACAGAGACTTGTCTATCACTCGTTGATTAATTGCATTGAAATGACGAGCTGAACACATTCATATCTTATTTTTATCGTTTTGATAAGAATTTACACTAACGTTACTGATAAGTACTAAGAAATCACTCTGAATGCGTTAGGAAGTCGCGTAAATGGCAATTCTACAGACTACCACTATCGTCACTTCCGTTGCAGGTCCAGTTAAGGTCCCAGGATCTTCACCTCTAGGTGCTGAAACAGTCACCGATTCTATTCTTGAGTGTGTGTCAGATCAGATTCAGGAAGTAAATTAATAGAAATAGCTTCTTCCTAACAGTCATCTTTGTTTTTATATTTAACACATTAAAGCGTTATTGTATGTGTGGGAGTGAGAGAAAGAAAGAGTGAGAGAGAGATTTAATTAATTGTGATGGAGGATATATACGCGAAGTGATAATAACGGATACCCGATTTTGCCCATAGTTTTCGCGCGTTTCTAAATGTTTACACAGTTCTCTTCTTCATTTAAAGAGTCCCCCTAGAGCGATAAAAGCAACAGGTTAGAGGTTGGAAACCAATTAATTGGGGAGCAGGGCGGACTTAACTGATTGTTCTTTATATCATCTGATACAAAAGTTGAAATTAGTAAAAACTCTTGTCACCATTAAAGGTCGGCATTGTCCAGATCCCGACAATGGAAGTGGAATAAGGCGAAAAGTTCACGCATCCCAAGACGCTAATTGGTTTCAAAGATGAATAGAGGGCTTAAAACGTGTCTAATGATTCTTCATGCTAAGTGGAAATTTATCAAAAGTAATTGTAGACATAATTTCTCGATAAAAAATCTTGCCGTTACATAAGATCTACGGCGTATTGGTAAAAGAAGCTTGGTCAATTAGGATGGTCAGCGGGCAATGTACACGCCTACTTCACCATTACAGGACATCAAACGCACCCCCAATTGCATGTATTTAGTCACCTTAAAAATCGGCATTGTTGTCTTCAGGATCTGACTAAAAGCCGTCCGGGGGTCTCCGTCTCGCTTTATAACGGAGTTTTAAATACTAGATTCCTTTTAATGCCCCTGGGTGGACAGTTGGGAAAAGCCGCTATCATTTTCACGCGGTCAGGTAAATGGTCCGTTAATGAAATGTGGACGACAAATTTAATGGCCCACAGAAACATTAGTTTCTTCCACAGTGGGTTCTTCTCCCGTAATGTGTTTCAGATCAGATAGGTATTGCGTTTCAGCAAAGACCTTCAGAATGTATATTTGGTCAATCCAAGTTTAAATCCGCCTAGAAATCGCGGTTTTATAACAATGGAGACGAGCTTTTGACCGTGCCTTGACTCCCAAATAAGTGTTGAATTTCTGCTGAGGGGTTTAAAGAAGCATAAAAGTGTGTTTAAGCACTGTTTTGTGGTTCCCTGTTTGCCAATCATTATCTAATCAATTCTACAGAGCATACAAACAATGAGAGGAGAAGCTCGAGATACAGCGTACTGAGGAGTTAATGTTTGCAGTTACTGAACCTGTTCCAATAAAACCAACTTTTCTTAAATTTTGTATTCAATCAAAGTTATTCCGCTGGGCTGGGCAGCCGTAGTGATTATCTTTTATCATGGCAAAAGAAATAAAATCCAGCGTTAAATTACAAAGATTTGATTCATATCAGTTCCTTTTCAAGTTTAATTTTTAATTGAAAGTAATAAAACGTGAACCAAAATATGAAAATGGTTAAAGTTAGGCTAGCTTTAAATGGTATTGAACGACGTATCAATTAAAGTTCAAATTCGGTGATTGCCATTATCATTTTACTACTTGCATACACACGTATATATACAAATAGCATAAATAAGACTTTTTGATGATCTAACAAACGTCATATTTTATACTCTTGGTTAAGAATCATCAAATAAACTTAAAGATAGGTCGTTCCATTTTTATCATCGTCGTATTAAAGTTGAAAACAACAAGCGGGAAAAACATAGATTTGTTTTGGTGGATTTTTTTGTGTTTTGTTTCGTAGAAAGCCAGAAAGCCCGCCATAAAGAACAATAAACATGCCAAGGAGTCGCATGGTCAAGTGGTCTGCCTGACTACACGAGCTCAGCCATCATAATATTTTGACTTTATAAATCTTACATCCCTGTACAACTTTCTGACAGCGAAATACGATAAAGAATACAACAAAGAGAGGAGTGAAGTAGTCATGACACCGCTTAACAATCTATCTATCAAAGACTTAGACTGGCCTTGCCTGTCTGATATGGACAGAGAACCAGTCTATCAAAGAGTGGCCCCGATACATCATTCACAGCACCCCTCAATCGTTACTAGGACTGGGTCATATAGTCTCCTATCCCCTAACTAATACATACTGTACTCGCACACAATATATACGAGAATATATGGAATCTTTTTCCATGTTTACAGGAAACCTTTTCTTTATATTAATTAGATAATTTTATTTGAGTAGAATGGGAAAAGGAATCATCTCGAAAACACCCTTCATTGCGCAATACATGTCATACGAATACGAAAAAAACGAAACCAAGCATTAGGTTTATCTGACGTCATAGGGTTGTCTTGAAACAGGAGCACTCTTCCTGACGCTGGAGAAGCTGCAGAGCGATCGAATGATATAAAATACAGGCCCAGGGATCTCCACTATAGAACCGGGTATACTAGTGTTTCCGTCACATTTCATAATCGTCAGACTCGTGTAAACTATTAAACCCATTGAATATTGACATTTTCCCATGCACTAGTCCATTTCTATCCAACTTATTGACTATGAACTTGACTATGTTTGGACTATCTTCGGTGGATAACCGGGCACCATTCCCGGTTTAAGCTAGGCCAGATCATTTCCAATAGGTTGTCTATTGCAAAAGCAAACAAAGAAGTGTCAGATCGTTGTTTCTGTAAGCAGTGGATGTTAATTATGTAAAAAGCTGGTGATAAAATGGGTAAATATGTTGTAATAGACAGAAAGCACTCCATCAACTTTGACACAGGTGTTACTACGTTGTGCCTATATCTATAATGTATATTCTTGTAAAAAAAAAAAAACAAAACCTTGCATGCTGTACTCCATCAACATCTGGAAGAACCAAAATCAGTGACCCAGATACAGTGTGGGTAAAAATGATAACTTCAGTACAAATCTGTCATCCGGGTGGGAATAGAAAAAGTGCACATTCGCGGAAAATGTGAAATAATGACGTTGATACGGTGCAGTTGAGGAAAACGCGTTGGAGCTAGTTCACAACAAGTCGGACTAAAGTCAGAATGTGCTCTTTGTTAACAAAATCGTTTACTGTCGTACTTTTGCAATAATATCATTGATGTTTTGACCCTAACGTTACACGCACAAGTTTAGTAAACTACACGTTAAGTATAGTTTGTAACATGAAAGAGAAAATAAGTCGATCTCTATTATGCCTGAACCTGATGCTTGACCCTATCTCAAAGCCGAAATCCCTCTCAAAGACCTAAACATGACGTCACTTCCTCTGACGCGAACGTTGTTGTGCTAAGAATACGACACAATTAAATCTCGTCATTATATTCAACGAGATCGATTTAAAAATAAACCACCTGTTTCAGAAATAAAATCTCGTTCCACGGCGAGCTGATCAAACGATCATCGCATCGATTCCGTAAGAGCGCATCAGGTGCGAACCTTCTGATACCTGCCGATAGAGGATTCACGGCGAGCTGCGTCGTCCAGGTAATACCCGGTGTTATCAAGTGCAATCAAGGACCTCGATTAATATGACATCGTCCAATTGTTTTCGCATTTGGCAATAGTCTTTGAAACTACTCCATTTGAAAGATTTTCAGATTCGATATATACATGCTAAATCGTAGTTCATCTCGAGAATTGCTGCTACGTCACGCTGGGGGCGGGCCTGATGGTAATCGGGGTATATCTGCAATAACCAATGCCTCCAAAACAGAACATAAAAGAAGTCGTAATTGTTTCTTTTTGTACGGGAATCAAACGAAGGGGACTATGCTCTGCCTTATGTGTATCGCGCAGATCGACGAGCAGATACTTCGCGCACGATTTCCATTTGTCGTTTGTCCGCCTGTACGGAGTAACCAGTAGCTTGCCTATGGTCTTTGTTTCTTCTTGGAGTCCACTGTATGACGCTTTGCGTGCCTTGGCTCTCTGTCATAAGACTAGATCCTAAAATTAACTCTTTTTATCGGCCTATCTCGGTACAAAACGTTCAATCTCGAGATCTATCTATTCTACAAATCTCCTACACACATGCATTCTCGGAATAGAGTTAAGATGGCATTCATTTTTTAGCCTCCATGTCGTGTCATTGACATTTTCCATTATGGCATTTGAGGGCCACTCTTAACCGAGATCCTTTAAAAAATTACAATGAATAATTAATTGAAAGAAGTCAAAAAACATGTTTATCAACATGTTATTAACAATAGGGTCTGCTGGATGATGAAAAAACATTGCAGACAAAAGCAAATTTGACACCAAACCTATCATATACTACTTGTACAAATGTAAAAAAAAATAGTTTCAGCCTTAGAATTAAGAAGAAAGTAATCAATCTTTTGATTTAAGCAGTATGTGATCCCTTGAGTCAAATTCTAAAACTACATGTAGTAAAAATGAATAGTGTGTTAGGTATATATAAAACATAATTATATATAATTACTTTTGGTTTCAGTGGTTTCAGCCAGAAGATAACAGACTTTAAGTATTCAAATATTTACAGGCGGTTATATTCACCATCTGAAAAAAAAAGTTCTCAGAAATATCATTTTCATGCAAATTAATCACTCGGTTATGCAGTTAAGATAAGAAATGTTTCATATTTCATCCTTCTTGCAGCCTTAACATACCTGTGTACTGTGTGGACGTTTTATCGGAGTATTATATAAACAGCAACCCGAGATTTCGTCCGAGTTTTTTTTGTGAACGCGCGGTGTATGGATAAGTATATGTAAGTATATATGTAGAAACCAATAACCCACAAATACATGCTTTGTGTCACGCAAGAAGTGTTTACAAAGATAAAGAGAAGAAAAACTTGCACGATATTGAATGCAAGCTAATATTTCAGACCCTAGGGTATCTGGGTTTACATCTTTTTTTGCAAAATAGGATAAAGAAGGGCTTTCTTATTCTAATAAATCTTTCTTGCGCAATAAGTTTTTCTCCCGGGTTAACTAGAATCGTGAGACATTTTTTATGTAAATTCTAGCAATGGAAGTTTTTTTTGTGTGTGTAATGGTTATCTGCTGGAAAAGATTATTGTAATTCTTCATCATTAGTAACAAGGTGCAGGACACGCTTCACGTAGCACGCAGAAAGCATGATCTGAAGCGAAGGATAGAAAAGGTTTTAAATTCTGTAAAAGTAAACCTTAACGAAACAAAGTGATAAAGAGTCACCTGATGATTACCAATGACGTAAGCATTTCGTCATCGACTCATCGTATGATATTTTTTGATTCACATACATGTATTTCTAATATTAGTAAACATAGGATATCTCGTGTCTTGCGAAATAGTGTTTCATTATCTCTAATAATTCTTGCTAAATCGAACGAGCGTGAGTCAAATCTTAGTGAGAAAAAATAAAACAAACTGATGACAAGTGATCAGATAGAAGACCATCATTCCTTATTTGTGAAGGCATCGCCGCAAATTCTCCTGAACCGGAAAGAATTAAAATTTCAGTTTTTCAAAAGAGAGATCATCTGCCGATAAAAGCGGAGAAAACGGCTATAGCGTTTTCCATCAGCTTATCTAAATAACCTTCAAATTTGCTTAAATTAAATTTGAATTTAGGGAAAACAAGATTCCAAATGCAGTTTAAATGCGCTGGAATTAATGTTGATTTCATCAGCGGATTAGGCACGGGGATTAGATAGAGGTCGCATCGTTCATCAATTGAACATTGAGACCGACGGACAGTTTGTCTATTTACGGAGTATCAGTGTCGTTAATAGTCAATTTTAACTGGGGCGACGGGTTCAAAAACGAAGTTTGGAGAGCAAATATCATCTTGATCCGAATTAAACTTCAAAAAATTGTAGCGCGCGAAGTAAGTATGGTTAATGTTATTCACTAAACGGCTCTGTAGGTGTACTTTTATGATAGATATTCCAATTGATTTCATTACTGTCAAAGAACAAAGGGAAATATAGTGCATGTCGAATAAGATTGATGTACCTTAGAACAAATATCGGGAAACCACCTGAAAATTAACATCACACTGAGCTAAACATAATGATGTATGATTAATTCGCTGAATATTTAAGACTTTTCCAAGACTTTTCCAAGATTCCTGGAGATTTCAAGTATATATAACTGTGATGTCATATGTATCCAGAGTTTCACGACCCGGACAACGTGTTTTATATATATCCCCCTTACGAAGATACTGTATAAATTAACATTATCTTTTGAATACACCAGTATGAATTATTGATGAAATTGTCTTTCATGTGACAGTGAAAACAGCTTATACGATACGTAACGATCGGTCGAGAGAATTAGCGTTTCTAAGACACAGATTTTAATAAGTACCATCATTCAGACGGTATGAGCAAAGTTTGTACTAAACTTGACAAACGGCGTTATACGAGGGGTAGGAGATAGCATCTCCGACAACAAAGTCTGAGATGGCACTCCAGAGGAAACTACTATTAAACTAGAAATACGTTGCCTGAAATCCAGATCGAGTTTCTTGCTCTCGAATTTCCGCTGGATTTGTTTGAGCTTTATTATAGGTATGAGATTGACATTCCCTGATTGTAAAAAAATAAAAGCAAACAACCCAGAAATAATGGATACCAAACGAAAGCCGCGTGTTAGACGTTATATCGAAACAACATCTCTCTAACTCTTCACAAAAGTGAAAGAGGGTTCGTCGTCGTTTGCTTTAACGTTTGAGTCCCCAAAAAGAAACCACCATATTCGGTTATCCTGTCATCCGTTGATATTGGCTTTCTCGAACTACAATGCGTGCAGTTGCTGGAATGTTATTGCATTGAATCGTCTACATGCTGGACAATCAAATCGTACAGTGAAATCAGCCGATCTGTACAATCTTTGAAATAAAGATAAAAGTTGTCGTCTAAATAAATATCCTAAGTTCGTGTGGGTTTTCTAAACAGAAATTCAATCTAGTCTCGAACTATAGAGAGAATATGGGTTAGATTTGCGCTTAGATGACCAATGTTTACGGGTTGCTTGTTCTCTAACGTTGATGGTGTCTGGGTCCTCTCTCTGACGAACCTTGCGTTGACAGCCTTTATGTCAAATTAACAGGGATTGCGTCAGAGATGTGGGGAAAACAAGCCATTCGATTTCTTATCACTCTACCCTGAACAACAACAAAATATAAAATTACTTATCGATCTTTATTACATATCAAAACCGGCCTTGTTTTTACATGTGGTTGCCGCTGGTGGTTTTGCCTTTTATAAAGCAATTTTCGTAATCGCAAATAGAAAGCGCTGGTCTTGTTTTAATCAAATAGAAATATGGTTAAAATGCACGAAAATATAATACTGTATCAGTTTACACCGATATAAGTCTAGAAAAACAAGACAAGAGTACACGTTTTAGAACACGGGCATTCTTGGTGTACAGGGCTGATGAGAATTAGAATGTTTGCCGAGCGACAGATTTCGCTAATTTAACAAGTTAGTGTCGGCAAGATACCCGATACTTTATAACGACCAAGATCTGTGTGATATGCCGGATCTCATCAAATGAAAGGAATTAAAATGAATTTGGACGTCATTAGAACAAGAAATGGAAAGTAAACACTGTGTCCACACGTTGTACGGGGCACTTATTGAAGGCACCGAAAGTACATGATTAATAAGCCAGGTCCCTTCTTCATGAACCGTGCTCTTTGAATTGAGAGTACAAGTAAATAGGCACCGCGGACGATTCGGGAATTATAAATTAATTTCATGACGTGCGCGAGGATAATATCCAACATGGACAAACTACTCATAAACACTCGAACATTCAAAGAAAGGAAAAGGGGGTATACACCAAAAACAGAGAAGTACCCGGAAAATCATACGAAAGACACGGTTGCTCAACGGATTAGGCAAACACTTGGGCCTCGTGACGTATGAGTGTACATATCAGCGCTGACAGTGCTTCGTAAGTCCTCGTCCTTATGTAAGAAACCGAGAAGTAACGAACTACTGGGCAGCGATTGGCCGCAATGGTACCACTGACGCAAGGGTACAAACACACATGTACACGTGCCCGTGGGGTATGATGTTTTTCTACATTGACTGCGAAAAACAAAAACGTCAGTGTTGTTTGTACATTAAATGCTATTAGCCAACTTATATTTATTTGAAAAATAATTATACACGTGCTTCTTGTATCATTTAACCGACTGTCTAAAACAACTTAAAGTCAGGTACTGACTAGTGAAATATCTCATAGTGATGTAATTCAAAAATACTTTTGTCTTGAAAAAAATTACAAGGCTACGGCTTTTATTTTTGATTTGGACTAAGATAACTGTTACGACACTTCAGTTAATCATACACCTGATCCCGTGGTGTCAATTCTAGAAGAATGGATCTTGATTATGTCAAGAAATAAGACTGACACAAGAAGTCAAATAAAAAAAAAGGTATAATCAGACTTTTAAACCGCGCTGATTAAACAATTATATAACGTTCTTCTTTAAATTCTTCTGAGTAGAAATTCTGACAAAAGGTAAGTCAGGGAGATGTAAAAAGCGCAACGAAGTGGCATACAGATGGCAAAATACGGCCAAATTTCAGACCATTAGACCGTACCAGACACAACTCCAAATTGGTTAAAAAAACAAATCGGATACATATATGTTACTTCTTTGACGAATGTGAGTGCAGATTGGTTAAAGCAGCAAACTTTGAAATACGGGCTATCATTTCTACTGACAGTGGCACCAATAGCTGCAGACATTCTGTAGGTTTGAGAGAGCTTAGTGATACACCTGAATGGTACACCTGGGGGTGGAGAGGCAGGTATCCCGTGGGGCTGAGCTTCTCAACAGCACGACAGTCACAGGGCCCGGGACAAAGGGCTCGGTGTTAATATCTCAAGAACGTTATCATTACATACCAAGACCAAATTACAGTGACAACATTAACACATATTACACATTTTTCGGAAATCGAGCGAAAATGCCGAAAGAATCCGAACAGACAGCCAATTTCAACACAATAAAAATCGTTAATGAAAGGGAGCGCCGGGTAGCCGCTTTATATATACATCGATGGGTATGACTTTTGGATAGCGGCAATAATGAGCAGTAAATACTGATAGTATCGGCAGAACAGTTTTATCACGGCCTCTTGATGGGTATATAATGACAAGGTGGCGTGTTTTAGGCTCCAGGGTTCAATTCTACTAAAAAAAATAAGTACTGAAAATAGGGGCTTCAATATTTACGTTTAGCGTGTACACATCAACGAAGTGCATTCATAGGTGGCTGGTGTTGTGTGTTTTTAGATCTTTTTGACATTTACCCATTATTTGTATAAGATCAATGCATATTGTCCTGAAAGACACCTTAACAAGGTCAGCAACTGACCACAAAGCCGACACCTCAATGGCTCTCAGACGTTTGTGTAGAGTTGTCTAAAACAAATAGCAATGACGCCATCGAGGGCCCGAGCGTCTTCAACGCTAACCAAAGTCTGGAAATAGATGGCAAATATTGATTTCTTAATAAGCCAGTCAATTATCACCCTTGTTGTTTCCATACTTTTGTATGGTAAGGAGTTGTGAGGAAAGGGTGTAAAGAAACCTTGCATTTTACGTTGAACAAGGTTTCGATAACGTTGAGAAACTGAATAACAAATTGAAGAAACTGATTATTATTTGCATTAAATTTCCATCACAAGAGCCGAGGTGGCCATGGACTGACTGACAATAAAGCTAAACTGATGGCACATCCCAACACAGGGGACACCACATTCCGCATGTAATTACGAGTGTCACTATTAGAGGAGGTGTAGATATGGATAATGCTTGTCTCTTTGTCAAAGTGAATGCATCATCTTTGTATACAATTCTGCGAGGTAATATACTGACGAAAAGCAAGAAGATGCTAATCCGATTCATCAGTAAAGAAATAAATCTTTAAACCATACACCGGTCTACCAACGAGCCCCTCAGAGCGGATTAGGCATCCATTTATTCTAAATCGGCTAAAAATTCAATTGCAACCGTATTTTTCAAATCTCTTTAATTTAAAAAGAAATCTTTATCTATTGAACGGACAGATACAATATGACCCCCTAGCCTTTCACGGCATTGTGTAGCCCCCAAAAAACCTTTCAAATACTCCAAAGAATGTTTAGAAACCATTATTTCTATCCTATAAATTGGGTCGTAACTGAGTGGATGCACATGCACGCATTATTTCTTTTAAAAGTGACTGGTTATGAAAAACTTAAGTTAATTTATCACCGGCGCACCTTTCGTCCCATAGCACTCTTAGTGCCAATTGCGTAATATTGTTCCCATACCCGACATCTAAATATAGATTTGGACAAGGTCGTGGTATTTCTCATGAATGAACTGTAATCAATTCATATGAATGTAATTACTCTTTTGCAGTTTAGCAGTGACCCAGATAATGGAATTATAATGACTTCGGTCAGGATCAAAAATTGCCTGAGCACCATCGACGTAATAGGTCACCCGATAAAAAACGGAGATAACACCAAAACAGGAAATGCCCTGTCACATTAAATTGAAACAGTAACCCATCGTGATTTTCAATTTCTCATTTTTTTTCTCCTTCTCTCTCTCTCTCTCACCACAAAAGCAAGAGTCTTCAATAAGGCCATTAAATTTTGAGACGATACAGTATCGTTATGTAATAATGGCCATTTTCTCCAGGATGTTTATTAAAGGAGACTGAGCACGCTCTACTCACAATGATCTCGATAGTGAGAATGGTATGGTCTTCAAAATGAGACGATAGGACATATAGAAAAGTTCTCTCCGCAACAATTGAGCAAGACCAGAGAAATGACTAAAATATATCTCCTTTTTGAGTTGTATTTTATCACTTTGATTGTGTATATATAGATTATGCTCGTCTGTATTTGAATACTACGTGAGAAAAAGTGTTATCGTCGATAAAGAGACCACATTGCAGCACCTTCTCTGTCCAAATACGGCACTGGTTCAAGTCAGATACCCGACTTTTACTGCTCACTTAAAGGGGCTGCTATTCTAAGGAGCATTCTAGAAGTACTTTAATTTCACAGATAGAGAGAGCGTGTGACATCGAAAGGCTTAATATTTCCGGTTGAGCTAGGTTAGGATGCTATGTGCCGTTTTGAATAAATTTGAATATAGAATAGATATCATTCCCAAATTTTAACAATCCTTGCTTTCATGCCATGTTTTTATTCAATGTGTTAGAAATAGAGGGGAAAAAACGAAAAGGAGAGAAGAGGTGGTTTCAACAATAATTTAAGAAATTTCAATTCTATGCACTAAAATACTTGTCTTTAAAAACCAAATCATCAAAACACCAACGTTTTGCGCAAACATGTATTACCGGTATAAAGATAATCAAATCAAATGACAAAACCATAAAAAAAAATACAAAATCTTTATCATTCTTTGAATTGCCTTACTCAAAATTAGTCAACAGATCCGCTTTGTAAACTAACCTAACAAAACCAAACTTCGATTGTTGAAGTAAGCAGCCAGAAAATTTAATTCCGCAATAACCATTACATTCGACAAAATTCACTGATTTTATCCGGTGTATATTGCCTCTATACATATCAACCTAATTTTACAGAAATAAAAATCGAATATATCGGTACAAAAGGTTGACCTTTTTGATTTGTGGTTTTATTACAGAAGGGAAATCGTTTCAATCTCACAATATTGCCAGTGTAATAAAGTAGTCCATTGCAAAGTTTTCTATTAGCTTCTTCGAGGTCCCATTTGACAAATATTGGATCCCAACCAGATTTTGAAAGAAAATTTATCCCCCAGGTGAATGAAGTATCTTTGAGCGATGTTATCTGTGAATTAAAGTCGTGTCGTTGTAAAAATCAATAACTTTGGAGGTTTTTATTTGTTCCATACAACTCACAATCACCGATTTTTTAAAAAGCAAGCAGAGACGATCTTCGACATCTTCAACGGAAAAAAAAGTTTAAATCCCTTTTTGGCCGATTTTCTCTTACAGCGTACCTTGAATATTGCATTTCACAAGGGCGAGACCTTGACTCCTACATTATAGTTCTACAGGCCACAGCCAGAAACTTTTTTGTTGCAAAGAAGTACAAGGAAGAAAATTTCAGTCCCTTTACATCCTATTGAAATAAAAAAGACTACAAAACCAATAAAGGTTCAGAATCTGATAAACTGGAGAGAATTTTTAGAAGTCATATCTAGTTTTAGTAACGTATACATTTCTGTTTTAAAGCCTTGAAAATGTAATATTCTTTTATGACCATTATGAAACCAATTCTTTCATTGATACCCACGTGTAAGGACCAAAAAAGTTCTTCAATTTTATCAATGGTCCTCGACGATTGTCCTATTGAAGACCGGAAACGGCAACTTAATACGCAGTTCTACTGATACCCAACCTTGTCAATCTTACTTTAAAATTTAAAAACTGGATCAAACAAACAAGTTGTCTGATATTGAATGGTAATGTCCGGCCTGATTACATGACCCGGCTCTTACGGGGTCTACTTTTACCCCTATCTTGAGACCATTGTGCTCTAGTATTACATCCTTTTATATGAGACTGTTTATTCAAGATTTGTTAGAATGGAAGAGGGTAACATTTAACAAGTCCAACTTTCATTAAAATTCTAATAAAACTTGGAACATAGGTGGGCAGCGATAGACTATCTGGGTGATATGTTCGTATTGTCAACCTAATCCTTTCTTGCTATTACACCGAAATCTGTCCTCAAGGCTAAAGTAGATCTAATGGGTAAAAATCAAAGGACTGGTCGTAATTCAATTAATGCTCTTCTCTTTTATATCATAAATGTAACTATAATTTAAAATAAACAAGGTGAAATAGGTGCTTTCCTCATGTTTGTAGTGAACTCGCAATGAGTCGTAATTATCAATGTTTGTGTTGAGGTAAAATTTTTATGCAAGAATAGTTGTTCCGTCACCAATATTCCATCTTTTTGTTACTGTTATGAAATTATGTCTTCAATGTCAAAGATCTAGAGAAGTAAAGTTAGGACAAAAATGTCACGAGGACTCTATCATTTTCATGGTCCAAATTAAGCCACAGCGCCAATGAAGAAACTCGGCAAACGGCTATAGACGTCGTATAGAGCAGTTAGATGGCAGAAGATGGTTGGTTACTAAAACTGATTTTATTGTAGAATCCTGTCATATTTTATCACCCATTAAGGTCCAAACTCTTGAGGAGAGAGCACCTGAGGAGGTTTATTTGGCGACACATCTAATCTTCTTCCTTTACTAATATAATTTTTTTTCGTCCTCTAAAGGTATCCAATTTAATGACGCTAGGCGAGCTAATTCATTCTCAGTAGATCTTGACAAAACATTAAGCTCACATTTTCTCCATGGTCCATGGAAAAGGAAAATAACTAGAGGGCAGTGATTTTGGTGTAACATCCTGAATAATGATGAGTCTACTATTTCATGCCCGGTGACGTTCCATATTCATGCATGAGAAACGCATTACATTATAAATACAATGCGACCATTTTGAAGGATGAAATTTTTACCTGGGAAATTCCAACACATGTGAAACTTTCAATTTCTTTTCTATTATTCCTCCTATATGGGAATTAAAAAACAAGCCTTATTAATGAAATTGAAAACGTCACTTGTTATTCGCATCAAAATGAAAACGGTATTTGTAAACATAATTGAGTAAAAATATATGAGACTGAGAAAATAAATTACTCTGTGCAAACAATAAAAATCTGTTGAAGGCTTGGCATTATGCAGTGGGGAGAAAATGAGTCATATTACACTTATTTTATTAAATTGTTTACAAGGACATTATCATACAGAAAAAGAAAGAAGTTGGGGCGGATAATGGGTTTGGGAACACCACAAAACATTTATTATCAGATGCCACATATTAATATGCATTCATATTTCACAATGAAACCCATCTCATTATTTGGAAATATCCAAGAGCTGCAAATAAACTTTTTTTTTAAATACATATCACTTTCATTTCTGCTCAATTGAATAAAAAACACACCGAGTTTTATTTGTTGGATGCATTTATTGTTTTTCATTTTAATAAGAGGGTTCATATCAATCAAAGCCATAGCTCTAGAAAAGTAATACATTGTCACATCTGCTGGTAAATCACTTCCTGTATTGTAAAACTTGATCTCTCTCTCTCTCTCTCTCTCTCTCTCTCTCTCTCTCTCTCTCTCTCTCTCTGTTTGACCTCTTTGCATTAAGCTATGTGCATTTGATGACAAGAATAATAATTGTAGCTCTTTGTTTGGGAGGACTAAATCACACAGTTGATCTCCAACATTCCTTCACTGTCACATGGTTTTTCCTGTTTTCTGAAAAATAGAAATGAACAGAAAGTTTTATGTTTGTGCAGGTATATTTAAAAAAAATCTTAAGTAACTGTGTTAATTAAGGTTTGGGATATTTCATAAATTATGCCCAAATCTTGTCACTTTCCACTGAAAATATGGTTGATTTATGTTCAGTCCCAAAAGTGGCGGGATTTGCATATGTAAATGAATGAAGTTGCCAAAGCATACAGAATGAGATTGTTTAAATAATAGCCACAAATACAATTACGTACTTTGAATGTGACACTTGTTGACCATACTGGCTGCCAACCTACTTGACAATGGTATAAAGATCTAAAAACCTCTATCGATTTTCCACTATACACCTGATATGCAGGTAAATTTAACAAATCCATTTCAATAGCTCATTTCCTGTGAAATTCTGCCCCCAAACTAGTGATTTCATCTCTGAAAAAACTAAGTCAATATAGCACTTCTTGAAAGTATTTACTCAATAAAAAGGAGAGTGCTTGTATCTATCAAAGAGCAACAGGAAGTACCGCCTGATATCAATGCTGAAAACAAATTAAGAAATTAAATTTAGAAGAAAAGAAAAAAAAAATTACGGCCGAACAACAACTGTTCACAGAACTAACACTAGGAAACTCCAACATTTCTTTTCTTTCAAAGATACGATGTTATCTGCAGTTAACGGGCATTGTTGGTTTGCTTGCAGATATTCGGTATCTATTGCCTAAATCTGCACACAATTAGAGATACTGAGTGTTGTGGAATGAATTGGCATCCACACCTGTGCAGCCCGAACACCTAACACCAAGTTAAAACTCCCCAAGTCCTATACAGGTAGGGCACCTAGACACTCTCTATACAAGACAAATGAAGAATCAAGAATTCGGTGGTGCAGTGCGGTGGAAAAATTCATGCTTGAATCCATTTGACAAGAAAATACATTTATTTTCAGACACTGTAATCCATCTGTATATTTTAAAGTGACTGTATAGCAAAATATACAAATGTTAAGTCTTTTCTCGAGACAGGCAATTACCTTAACGTTAATAATGGAGTCGGAGGCCACAAAAGGTTTTTTCTGGTTTAATATATAATGTGATTACCGGTGAAAATATCAAGAAAAGAACTAGAAATTTACTGAAAATTTTTCCCATACATTTACAATTAAATCAAAAGTAGGTATCTGTACTTTGAAAAGCACAAATTGCTTCTGAAATTTCGGAATGTCATGAGACACTCAAGCCTTTTCTAGATGGCACTTTATTGCCTTAGCGGCTCTTGTTTCCTTCAAAACAGATTAAAAATACGACTTGGGAAAATAAAAATTTGATTCTCCTCATACTCTTGTCCATGACCTGATAAATTTTTGTCGTTTCATTATTACACATTGTAAAAAAAAACTAAGCTCTTTATATATAGTCATTTGATTCTGTGGATTTGTTTATCCATTAAGTATTACCTACTCACATACTCACTCCAAAAGATACATTATTTATTTATTCATGAAATGAGACAGCTTGATTCCTATTGAAGTTTTATTCAATTTAAACACAACACTATTGTACAAGCATGGATGTCCTTTCCAGTCGCACAACATACTAATGCATGTCACGGATTTTACATCCCTTAGTTGCTAGCTCTTGACAGTATGGCTTTTTGCCAAACGAAATTTAGTTGTGGAACATGACAGATTAGGATGTTGAAAAATTAAAAATGCAATTTTTTTTTTTTTAAGTGGCATCATGCCAAACCCCCCAGAATACTGAGAGGAAGGAAGGCCAAGTATGGCAAAGTGATGTCCAGGAGATGAACTCTCTCGTCTCTTGATGAACCTGTTAAATCTCACTAACTATATGATTTATATCGATACTTATATAACAAAGAACTTATCCCTAAATCCCTACCCCTGTATTATCTTTGGTAGGCGACAATTACGTAAATAGGTAAACATGCTGTTTTTCATTTCCTGTTCAAATCTTGAGGAGCTAATTACTCCGAGCCTTTGAAGTAAGTTGAGAATCGCAGCTCATGCTACCTGGTTACACCTTTCCCAGTCATTCCCTAGTTTTGTCACTTAGTAAATCATCGGAAAACCATTAGTTATAACATATTTACATGGGCAATAATTATCACATTTTGATGTGCCCTCGGCAGAGGATTTATGAATTTTTATATCTCTTAGACATTATAACAGAAAAGTAGATAATGTATCCTTCTCAGGTGACCAATACCCAATCAAGGCAAAGCCAACTTAAAACAAAAGGTGGGGTGCATATCAAACTGGCTAATCCCACCGGCTTAAACGTTCAAATCTTGGAGATAAGATGGACCCATCTTGACAGTAAGCCCATTGTCTTGCAGTGAAGACCCACTGAGCTTCTCTCACTTAATACAGGACTGAAAAATATACTTCAAAACAGATTTAAGGGGTATTAGCAGAGGTTTTGGTCCGAATCAGACTTGTCAGTAATGAGGTGTGTGAGGGAATATTGAAAAACTTGCAGCTTAATGTCACTATCCCATACCAAATCTTCACATTAGCTGGTGGTCAAATGATCATGGAGCTTTGCCTACCGACTAAAAAACTCCCAACCATACATGTACAGAAAATAACCCAATATCTGTAAACCCATTGTCTAAGCAAGTGTACTTTAGAAATATTGGTAAATACATCAAAAGCCACCAAAAAAGCACTTCAAAATCATTGTAGAAATTTATGTCAACAAAAAACGGGGTGATTGAGACAGAGGGCAGAGCGAGGATCGTTTTTGAGGAGCTTATGGTGATTAGGAGGAATCAATGAATCATTTTGACCTAATACTGGAGTGTTTATGAAAGTACAAACAAAGAAGACAGAATTAAGACCCATTTATTAAACTTTAAACATTTTTTTTTACAAGTTGTGAGTTTTCCCTTACATATCTCTTCCCATGGCTGTCTTCAAAAATCTTCTACCGTTGCCAATTCTAGAACAGAAGTCAAACCGGTTAAAATACACATTTCTTCCCATGGGTGTAGTCTAAAATCCTTTATTGATGCCAATTGTAGTTCAGAAGTCAAACTGGTTAATAAAATACATACCACTGAAGGGATGTAGTCTATTTTTATATTACATGGGTATATAAATGAATTATGATGGTTCATTCAGTATGGACTAAAACAGGATAATACAATAGGTACTATAGGAGTACTCATTAACACAGAATAGGCTTAAAAGTATCATATACTATATAGTGTCACAGTAATAATATTGCTATTAATAAGATCTTTTGGCCTAATGACTAAATAATCTGTGTAACTAATCAATACAATAGGCTCAGGTCTATACTAATATCATATCATGTCAATAATAATAAGATTTTTTTTTTTTTTTAGTTTTGGGTTTGGTAATGTCATTGAGATTTACTGAGAGAGTGTATATGCAAGAGATATTAATCACAGAAGAAGATTTCGTGTGGCGTGTTTAATTCCACTTCTTCATGTAATATAACTTGGAAACACATGTCTGGCTCACGTTTTTTGTCCACAGTCTAAAAGTATCTGTAACAAGTAAGTCTTCTTGCTGGATTTCATCTATTTAATACACAGTGGTCATTATAATACTGTAAGCTCTCAATATGATTCGGATGGTACATGAACTGTACTAAGTGTCCCCCTTAATTCATCACCAACTCCTAGTGTATTGAGTAGGAACAAATATTAGTAAAAGAGGCCAAATTTGGAAATGATAAAAAAGACTGATACAATCGGTGAGCCAGTCCCCTTTAGGTAGTAAAGTGACGATAGATCAAAAAATCGCCGCCAATACAGGATGGTCCTCTTAGGTGAAATCACTGGGGAGATCCGTCATGATAGAGACCCAAATCTGATGCATAAATACAGAGAGGTTCTCCAAACACCTCAGTGATCAAGATGAGTTATAAATGGTCTGACGCAGGTATAGGACAGGTGCTCTCAAACACGAAAAACATCTTAGTCAGACGTCATCTTTGGGTCAAGGACGTTCTATGCTTAGCATGTAAAGCTTTTTAATTTACCTGTAAGCTATTTGATCTTGTTGATATTTTTGACACAATTTTTGAACTAGATGTACAATAAAAATGACACTAAATGGAGATTGTTAGCATTAATAACACATTTATCGGAATTCCTATGTAATGATTGTTACACTTTGTCGTAAGACTGAACTGAGTAATACAGATACATGTATTAAAATTTGAACACTTTTTCCATTTGAAACATCATGCACAAAATCTGATTATGTCCTGAAAATAACAAACACTTGTTTATTATTTTTTTTTACTGACAAAAAAGATCCTTAAACCATTGAAAAAGAACACTTACACATAAGTACCACATTTTCCTATTTTCAAAGAAAACATTACGTAATTCTACTTCGAATTAAGTCTCGAGAGCACATGACAATAGTGATACAAATCTGATTATGTTTAAAATGTTTATTTTTTATGACACCATTTTAACTGAGTCACTACCAAGGAAGAAATGTGAAACAATAAAATGAATAATCAGGAATGACCAATGAATTATATTCATACTAAGGTTAGAGAAGAAGACCGAGTCGTAATAGTCTAAGACTAGAATGATACTTTTGCACTTAGAACAACTTAACCAAGTTCAGAGTAATCTGGAATTGGTCTCATGACAAGGCAGCTGTAATCAAAACATCCTTTCTTTGACTACAAATAATTGCTTGTATGTGTCTGCTTTGTATGAATAATTTGTCCAAAATCAGGAATATAAATAAACATGGCCAAATGAATAGCTGACGTAGGCCTGAATCAACACTACCCCCCTTGGTGCA